>NW_006800193.1:650702-791255 GCF_000485575.1 Poecilia formosa | reverse complement strand
ATAATATTAGTTTACTGATAATATTAGTTTACTAAAGAATGAATGACACGACTGCAGGTTTTTATTGTGGAAGCCTATTCCACTAGGGGGCGACTGAGTATCTTATTTTATGTCAGTTTGTCCAGAGATCTTCCTCTGAAGGCAGTCGACGTCTCTTAAGTAAATATACTTCCAAGTGTTCTACGACATATTTCTCTTCTTTTTTTCAAATTAAGAGTAGAGGATCACATAAAGTGATTGGAGCAGTGCATGATGTAACTTCTTGCACGAACATGCTCAATTGGCTGCCATATTCCGGTTTCTTTTCGCTGGAACACGTGGGATAAATACAGGACCCATTATGAGTTATCTGGTATCCTTGTTCCCGACGGGAATAGCTGATTGTTTACAATGTGGACATTTTGCATAATATTCTCGGCCGTTTTAGTGATGCTGCACGACTGCATGCTTCTGCGCTCATGGGGGAAGTTCTATAAATACCATTACAGTATATCTGATAAGACTTACTGAAAGCAGGTTGTTACGGTTTCCAACAGGTATGTAAAGTAGATAGTGCTACCTGAATGAAAGAAAAAAAAAAACTGCCAGAACCTTTATCTTTAATACTGATACTTTTACAGTATGGTGCTTCAGAATAGTTGTCTGCACTCTGATGAGTAGTTGTTATTTTTAAGGAGAAGTGCTATTTTGAGCGTGTCGCACAGATCCCACTCACACGCAGTCTTTTTAGAAATGTATGCTGAGAAATAAAAAAATAATAATAATAGAAAGTGATAAACCGGTAATCATTGATATAAACATATAATTTCAATCCTCCTCTGCCTTGGTCGATTTAAAAGAACACGGACAAGCAGCTTTGAGCTTCTGCACATACTTTGTTCTATGCTGTAATTTATTATGAATGGCCTAAACTCGTCTGCCCTCCACGTGGGTGTGGATCTCACATTTTAATTGGCTGACATCAGCAGCGTCCTGAAAGAGCTCTGCCGCGATTGGCTCGGTTGCTCCGGGGGTTGTGGGCGGATTTTCATCGATGGTGGAAGTGGGATACTTTGTGACAATGTTCATTGTCGGTACATCCACTGGGGCTGCTGTAGGTTTGAGAGCGCTGCGGAGAGCCTCTCGCTTCTAAGCCGAACAGGGCTTGCAGCTCCGCTCCTCTGAAGGTTGCAGCAACCTCAGTTAAGATTCAGAAGGAGTTTAGTACTATTATTTTTTTTCCCCTAATCAAACCTCGCATTTTTAAAGGTTATTACATACGATCGCCTGCATTTTTTCCCCCTCTTTCTTTCTTTTTTCTTTTTTTTTTCGCTGACAATATAATTCCGTTTCTGTTTGGCTTTTGCCCAATGTAGCATTTCGGAAGACTTGCTTGCAACTTGGAAAGAAAAGGAAAAAAAAAAAAAAGAACGCTGCAAGGAGATTTAAATAAGGAGATCAAGCAAAGAGAAAAGCGACTCTGCAGTGTTAGTTGATTTCCTGCGGGGACGTTCTCATGAAATCGACCGGACTTGGTTTTATTCTGACTCTCGGAGGACGCACGGAAGGGTTAACAGACAGAAAGCTCTGAATGCTGCCTTCTAAGAGACGATAGTCGAAGCGAGGATTCCGCTTCCTCCTCCTAAACCCTTTCTTCATCCCGACTCTTGCTCGTCTTGTCTTCCCTCCCTCCTCCTTTCCCGTCCCTTCCCCCCGCCGTCTCCGAGCACAGGTTATCGAATGGACCAGCATCCTAGCGCCCGGAGCTGCACCAGTCGCGGGACTTCGTCCTGCGAGGCCGTCCCGGCTGAACCCTCCATGAATCTGTACATCCACTCCACCACAGGCACACGCTTCGAGCTCTCCCTGCCCCAGGAGGAGACCGTGGAGGGACTGAAGAGAAGGCTCTCGCAAAGACTCAAAGTACCCAAAGAGAGACTCGCTCTGCTGCACAAAGAAACGTGAGTAAAATCCTACAAGGTGGACGGCGGTGTTTCAACAGAATGCATTGTGTAGGATAACGATCTCGCGATTTCTGCGTGGTATTTTCCTTTAAGAAACCTCTCTTTACACGCACTGACATCACCAGCCGTAACAGTATTCTGCAGTTTTAAGATGGGCACATTTGTTGCATTAACCCTTTCATGCTCGGGTGATATTTTTTTTTTTCGGTCGCACAGAAAGAATAGGGGGAGTAACCTTGCCTGAGGTGGTCTAGGTGTGCATGAAAAACGTTCACATTAAACTGCTGAGTGAGTGCACACCGTTGCTAAAACTGCGTGAGGACTGTTGGGAGATGAAATCTGCAGACTTGAATTAAATGCAGAAAGCATGGCTGTATAGCTTTGCTGCATGAATCAAAACATGCATTCATAAGAGGAGTCTCAGTATGTGGCGGTGTACATTGATAAGATGCTTAACAACACATATGGGATAATAATGTAGTGGTTTCTGTATGGTGTCGACTGGCCTGAGTATTGTTGAATACTCAGGAACTGCAGATATCGCAGCATTCAAGCAGGGCTGCAAGGGAGAAGGAATAGTTAACCCTTTTGTTATTCAAGACTAAAGCTCTTAAATGCTCTGCAACTTAAGCAAGCGAAAGGCAGCGCAGGTGGCGTTATTTCAAAACTGGAAAGGGGGATTGCTTTAACATGCAAACAGTTGGCATTGTTTTTCATTCTGCTTCCCCTCCTACCTATTGTAATCACTCTATAAATCACATCATCCTTTAAAACCTGAACACCCCCGTCTTAATCTCCTCTTGCGCCTCGGAAGTGTAGGCCTACTGCAAAGCCGGCTCTGCCGGCCTTTGTTCAGCTGCACAGGGTAACATTTGGGTCATGCATGTGCAGCAGGCTGTCCTAAGCATCTCCCTTTGCTTGGGGAAGAAGAACAACAACCCATGGACAGCGTGTTTGTGGGGTGTCGCGATCTACAGGGAAGCAGTATTTTGGAGCAGGTATGGCTGCTCCTGTTCTGCAACAAACATCAAAGTGCAGAACGAAGAAAACCCATCTTGGGACATGCGGTTGTCTAAAATCTAAAATTGTAAAACTGTTTAAGCCACCAATCATAAAACTGCGTCGCAGAGCCATTTGTTTCTTGTCACAGCTTTTGCAGTTTGTTCTGCTTGTTCGCACAGCCAGTAGAAAGTACTTACCTCCACTTAGGCAAGTGGCAGCAGTGCCAAATATCCACTGTGAGCACTTGTCAAGCTGCACTACAGTCGAAATTGAAAAATGACAGCCCAATCAATACATCTCTTTCATGAAGCTTTTCACCCACGGCTCTTTTCCAAACTAGTTTTGAAGTCTGCCTAACACCCCCAAAGTTCCCCAAGCACTCCTTGCTGAGGGGTGTTTGGGTGTCTATAGAGAGAGAAGATACTGTCAGCACAGTCTAATTATCTCGATCTGTGTAACCCTGCAGGCGACTAAGTTCAGGCAAACTCCAGGATCTAGGCATCTCTGATGGGAGCAAGTTAACACTTGTACCAACAGTCGAAGCAGGATTAATGGTAAGCCTTGTCCTAATGTTATTTTTGGTTTAGCTTGGAATAAAATTACAGAAAGCACATTCAGTTTATTTAAAAGCTGCAAAAATACATTTGTTTACATAAACCATAAATGTCTTTTTTTTTGTTTTTTCTGTGCAGTCTCAGGCATCAAGACCAGAGCAGTCAGTAATGCAAGCCTTGGAGAGTCTAACAGAAACTCAGGTAAGGAAACTCTGCTTATGAGCTTTTTTCCAACATCTGCATGTTTGGTGCCTCTTTGGGGTTTTTTGTGTGTGTTCAGAAATTACTTAATTTGATACAAGCTGTGCAAGGCTGCACAATGATGTTTCAATTGTTTAATCTTGGCCCCCTAAACAAGCCAAGCTAGGCATCCTGTGTGAGCTGTTGGGATATAATAAGCAGCAACACCCTTCTGTATCCTAGTAACGTCTGCGATAGTGTGTGTGTGTGCGCGTGTTTGCGTGTGCATGCACGCTGCTGCAGAAGGCTATCAGAGAGTAAACCACACACAAAAAGACTTATTTGTGAGCGCATAAGAGGCCTGGTGTTCACTTTCATGTTTCTATTTCTACAATCTCTCTCTCCACTTCTTCTGTATTTCACGGACTTAGCAGACGCACAGATGCACACGCACACACACACGCACGCATACTGGCTAGTTTCCAGGAAGTGTGCTGAGGCTGCATGGCAATTGAGTATACTGTAGTCTCACTCACTCATACACAGAGTGCTGGATCATCAGATGGCAGCCTTCTCATTCTGTATTAGCATAGGGTTCCTGGAAGCCTCTCATGCATATATGTCCTAAGATGGGCCCACACCCTGCACTTACAGTGAAACAGCTCTTTAGGCCTTATTAAATACAGTATGTATTTGAGTCAGTGTGACATGACTCACTGAAATGATCAATAGTGAGAGTAAAGCAAAAGCAAAAAAAAAAGCTTCTCATCAGCCACAGAAAGAAGCTTGGCGAGAAGAGAGGTGATAAGGCTGAACACACTTAGACAACATTGTGACGTATGAAGCTGTGTGCAGCTGACTGACTGACTCACATCCACTTCCTTTTGGCGGTGTTGGGCAACGGCGAGACGTACGTAACTGCATCAGTGTGATGTCAAACCGATGGCGAAACTGACCACTCGGGGTGTGCGAGGTTTTTGTCCAGTGAACGACGCCGACCTGCGCTCAGTCAGAATTTTTAAATCGGAGGACGCGGACTGCTCAGAGATAGCAAGCTGTGGTTCTCTATGGCCTCCCTGATAATTTTATGGTGGAAATCCTGGCCTGGTCGTCTGTGTGTGAACTCAGCATGCGCCTCGTAGCGCTGACAGCAGATGACTGCATGTGTGTAGGTGTGTGGACATGTTGCTCTATGTGTGTGTGTGGTTTGTTTTTTTTTTTCAGCACTAGTGAGCTGGAAGTAAGCCTTGCCCGTCAATATAAAAGAAGAAGATAAAATATATATATATATTTTTTTTCTTCACCAGATGTAGATGATAATTCAGCTGCCAACCCAGAACAGCAGCTTCCTCACTTTGCCTCTTGTCTGAGTCGTAACCCTGTTTCGCTAAGATTCGCTATGAGTCAGATGCATTTTTCTTAAGAACTGCTTACAGTTTACATTACTTCCAGATTCATATGCTGATTGTAGTCCTGCATAAGAGGACTGTGAGATTAAAGGGCGGCGTGTGAATCATATTAGTACGAGGGGGGAAGTTCACGAAAAGGCCTAACACTGCTTTTGTGTGTTTATATCTTGAGAAATTGATTGAATTTATAATTCATGCAGCAAAATGGAATGCCATAGATTGTGGGGAGATTAGTGATACGGGGTAAGATTAGGAAACAGGAGCACCCAAAGCTCTCCCTCATTTCCTTTCTTCCTTCTAACTCAGGGTGGGGAGGCTGGCTATCAAAAATCAATCAATGCACTTAGCTTTTTAAAAGTGCCTGACACGGTAACTGATATCCCTAAACACCTAAAAATAGCCTCCGGGTGATTCAGGGTGGGTTTTGGGTAGTCGCAGATGAAGTGGACATAAACCCGCAGACCCCCTTTATTTAAGCACTTATCTTTCTAAACGTCTCTCTGGTTAAGTGAGGTCCCGTTTCAAGTTTGAGTGTTTTTCCAGGAAGTGTGTATTCATGCAATATGGACTGAGTGGATCACCTCATGTGTTCTCCTTTATCTGGATTAGATATCCCCGACTAGCGGCTATATAGCTGGGAAAGCAGCTTGCTAGAACATGCTGATTTGTCTGAGGAATGTGTGTGTGTGTGTGTCACGTTATAGGGAAAATGTTTTATGGAAGTCGAGATCTGGTAATTATCGAAATTATGTTTTTCTCCCCAGTGTCCCCCATTTTCTCCTTCTCCCTCTCTTGTTCCTGCTTAACAGCTCTCTCAAGGCACTATAATTTAAATGTGCTGCGGTTTGCAAGTTTGGCTGTAGCTGCCTCTGTTTGGCCATGATGGCTGGCTTCTTTAGCTGCCTTAATTCCTCGTCTGGCATCAACTAGGGCCTTTTTTTCATGACATCTAAGCTGTATTAAGCCACTGACTCCCTGACAGCCCATCAGAATGCGCTCGCCTGCACTACTTTCTTCTCCTTCTGTCTGCTAAGGAGACGTTGTGTGTACGGCTTATATTTACACTCACAGATCTGAATTGAAAGGATGTACTTAGTAGGATTTCTGATCTTTGTAATAAGAAACCTGAACCATATAATAAAACGAACGTATACTTGTACAGCAGCCAGTCAAGTAACATGAAGGGAATTCAAGCAGTGACATAATTTCATCTTTTATTGATTATTGCAGTTGACAGAAACCAAAAGAATTTGCGCTACTTTCGAAACACAGAGACTCTATTTGCTCATTGATGCACGTTGATGCTCGAATAAAAGCCAACCAGGCGGGCAGCCATCACCCTCACCATCCCCCTCCAAATGCACTTCCCCCCCATTTAGTCATCTCTTTGTTCCTGTCTTAAAGCATCAGCACCAAACTGCCCAGCTCACAAACCAAGCCATCAATGCTTCAGTCACTCTTAAAGCTGAGCTGTAACCCCGCAGTCCTTGCTTATACCGCGTGCATGCATTGGCTGCTGTCAGCGAGTCAAGCGAGAGTGGTGCATCCTGATTTCAGAATCAATGCCCTGCCCAACTGGAGTGATGCTCAGCTGGCTGCAAATTGACAAATTTTTGTCTTGAATGCGTACAGATTGCTGAGGGAGGAAGCTGTGTGCTGCCATTCCATATGTCCCAGTAGAATACACTGTTACATATCTGCTCTACTTTTCCTCTCTCGCTCCTACCGGCAGGCACCTCTTGTCCTTATGCTCCCCCCCCCGCCGCCTTTCCCCCACAAACCCACGGTTCCCTCTCATCTTTGTCTCACTCAAGTAACCACGGATGGAGCTCAGCTTTGCCATTGTCCCTGCAAGCAGGCAGATGCAAACTAAAAAGACCTAACAATCTGTCTGCAGTCACCTCTGAGTCACCCTTACCTAATTTCCTGTGCTCTGCATCCCTCAGGGAGCGCCAAAGTCAACATGACAGGTGGAGGGGAGATGAAAGGGAAGAGGTCTGGACGAGTCATTCATTAATGCGTCCAGCTGTGTTTGTGTAGGGTATACCCTGGAATATTGGGGGTAGTTGATGGGATGACTACACATGCCATTGGGCAACATAGGTCGTAACATACAGAAAGATTTTTGTACCCGTGACTGTCTATGTCTCGGTTCGAGGCTTTGTGTAAAACAGCTCAATGCACATGGTCGATATGTTTCTCTTTCCAGTCTTGCTACCTGTGCACCACCTTATCTACATGCTAGTTAATCAACCCTATTGGCACTACTGGAAATCATTGCAGAGTAATTGCATTGAGGATTTCTGAGTGCAAAGAATTGAAAAATTACCAACTGAGTCCAATGGCCAGTGTGACAAGATCCCCGTGTCCTTTTGCCACCATTGAAGTAAAGAAGAAAAAAAAAAACGAAGCATTTTTTTTATGCTTGTAGCGTAAGAGAAAGAGTCTTTGCTCTCTACAATGATAATTTGCCTCCTTTGTTCTATCAATGAAAGCTACAGAAATTAATTTGTTACTGGATGTCTAAATCAAATTGTGTACGGAAGAAAAGACAATGCTGATCTGAAGACCCATTCAGTCCCTGCTCATGTAAATCCCGGCCTTGAAAATTGCATTAATAAGCTGATCACACAGTATTTTTGCACCTGTGTAATCCCTTTTGTATTGCTTAAACACACAGTCGAAGGGAGATGTTGGAATGGGCTTAGGGAATCAAGGTGTGTTGTGGGGCAATCAAGAGAGAGGTGGATTTTGCTGTGGATTTCATTGTCCTATTGTGCACATGCATCTGGTCGCGTTGGGCTTATGTGGGCGTACGCATGTGCCAACATCCATTTTTAATGTCTTTATCTTTGTGTGTTCCCTCGTTGAGCGGCCAGGGGAGTCTTATTTGCCTATGTTCGAGTCGTGACTGTCATTGTTTTCCGTTCCTCTGTGACACGGAGCTTTTGTGATTGGAGTAGCAGGCATCATGACTAGTGTGGCTACTGTGTGGGAGGATGGAGGCCAGGAATATCAGGTCTTATAGCCACCACCCATATCCAAAGCTCCCAGTCTGAAACAGACAGGCATAGGTCAAAGCGACTGAGGTTTTTAACGAAGAGATTTCGAAAGAGGAAGTTTTGGAAAGACTTAAGCATTCTTCACGGATGCATCACAGCTGTTTCTGCACTGTTTTGTTGACTTCCTGTATCCCTATTCCATCACTGTCTTTCCCTTGACTTCTTCTCTCATACCTTTACCTTTGTTTGCAGCATTTGTTGTTGTTAACTGTATCCACATCCTCACAACAGCAATTGTGGTCATTTTGTGTTGTCAATTCTAGGGTCATGATTAGTGTAAATGAAGTATTTGGTGCACTATTTGCATGAACTTGAATGTTTTGAACTTTGCCACTCTAGGCTCTCTTTTAACAGGTGAACAAATTCTCTGGAAGTGAGCTGGACATTACTTATTGCTCACACTGTCTGTTTCTTATCAGACCGTATTACAGACAGCTATCTTTCTAATAGACCCTTTCAGGAGCCCTCTACCCCCTCCTGGCTACCTTTAGGATTTAGGGCATGGTGCAACTCATTGATTTTTTTCTTCCTTGTCTCTTTCAAGAGCCTGTTATTGCATCTTTAGCTTGTGTGTCTGCTCAGAGACTATCAATAGTGTCCTGGTGCGATCAAACCATCTAGGTCGATGGGCAGGTTAATAAGCAGCTTTTTGAAGCTTACCTTTCACCTTGCCGTTCGACAGGTGAGCAGCTACATTGGAACCGAAATGTGGCTGGAGAAGCCGGCTTCCTTCTCTTGTGACTTCCCTCCCTCCAGCCCCCTCCTGTCCCGCCTTCCAATCCTCTATCCTCTTTTCTCTGACACAAAGCTGCTCAGTTGTTCATGAATGTCAGCTCAGAGCTGCCAGCACGCTCCATCCCCCACCACCTCCCTCCCAGCCTCTTTTAGACTCTCAGCCTCTCTCTTCCTCCCTCAGTCCTTATCTCTCTGCCTTACTTTGCTTAGTGTGCAAAGGAAGAACGACTGCAAATGAGTTCCTTGAACCACAGGGACCCCAATAAATAAAACTGTCAGGCAGAGATGTCGAAAGGGAGAAAAAAAAAGGGGTGGGAGCCAGAGGCACACTCTCGCTGAATATTTCATCACCCTCTACCACTTTGACACCCTACCCCCATTGCCCGCATCCTCCATCCCCCCTTCACCATCCTGGTTTTCTCTGTCCCTCATACCACCTTTTCCCCTCCTCTTCCTCTCCTCCATCTTGTCTCCACGACTCACCCCTCCAAGCTGCCCCTTATCATATTCTTCCCATTCAGTGCATGGCAACCAACGCCTCCTGCTAAACATGTCCTGGCCGGCAGTGATGAAAACTGAGGGATTGAAGGGACTGGCTTGTTAGCCAGCTCCTTATTTTATTTTATTTTAATTTTTTTTTTTGCATGCCACTTCTCTCATTGCAGCCTTCTGAGCACAGTGATGGACTCCTTTGTCTCAGAGGGCCCCAGCTGAACTTTATGAAATGTGACAGATTAGCAACCATGATTAAATCAGAATAATTCTAATTGACTTCCTGCTAGTAAATATTATTTATTGAAGTCATAAAACCACATTTCCTTGCAGAACACCGAGTGGAGTGTAGAGATTTATTTGAACTTGGCAGTTGCCAAACCGGTACAGAATATGTCTCTGGTGGATACCAATTCATATTTGGTATATAGGAAAAGTGCAACAGTAGATGTCTTCACTTTATACCTGGAGAAATAGGGGACTACCAAAACCTCGAAGGTACATAATGGCTAAGAGACCAGCAGTCATTGTGCCTTTCTTATAAAATGGCAAAGGTTGAACCTAGAAGAAAGGTGGCGGATGGTTAGAGGCTGAAAAACCAGCAAAAACAAAACTCTCTTTTGTTTGCCTGTAATGTCTAGAAAGCCTATCGTGTTGGTCCTGACGTCAGCTGTGGCCAGCTACATTAGCTGTCTTGGCTGGGCTCTCGAGAGCAGACAGGCATGTTTGGACTGGAGCTGAGCTGCTAGCCGAGACCACTGGGAATCATTTACTAGCCAACTCTCCAGCGCCAGAGAGCCCCACTCCCTCCCATCTACCATCTTTCTCTCACACAGACATATAGACATACTCTCCAACACATTTCCTCCTCTTGTTTCTCTCTTAGTCTCTGTCCGTCTGGAAAAGTCTTGTTGTTGCACGATCGCTTGCCAATCTAGCCTCTGGCAGGCAGGCTGTAACATCTTCCGCCTCCTCCCATCCCTTAAGAGATAAGAACTATTTCAGGTGTTCCACTCCACAGCTCAGAGCTACACAGACCATTTGCCCTTCTCTGATATTTTCTTTTCTGGGGCTCTAAGAATTGTTGGGGAAACGGCATGTTTTCAGGAGAGGAATTTCACACCTGGAGGTTTCAATGCGGCTCTTTGTGTTTATCTTCTGGGGGGGGACGTGAAAGATGACCGCAGAGATATGAGCTGCCAATCAGACAGTCATCGAGATGTTCCCTGTCATTTTCCCTTCTAATGAGACGTGGATGTTTATGTGGGTTTGTGGCCTTTTAGTTGCTTGCCTGAAGCCGAGGTTGTGGTGGGTGGCATGTGTATCTGCAGAGACCCCAAATGAGTCACATTCGGTGTTACACACATTTAGCTCACATGTATGTGAGATCTAACACGGCCTGTGCGAGCGACTTCTAATTTGACTTCATGACTCAATGGCTGAGACTTGTGAGTGTCAAAAATCGAACGGAGGAGGGAAAAGAAGGGGAAAAAAACTAACGAGGTGCGAGGAAGAAAGCTTGCCTCTCTTGGAGGCTAATTTGAAGCCTGCCATGTGGTGTTGTGAGCTCAGTGGGAGTACATGATTTTCATCTTGGTGGTTTTGAATAATCCACACTAGTTATTATAAGGGTAATCAAGCCTCCTCTTTGTTTCTCCTGCTGTCACTCACTGTCATGTCTTTTTTGTCACTTTCTTTTTTTGCCTTTGCTTGCACACCCTCACACAGAAAAAAAAAAAAAAACAAAGTTGTAAAGCAAATACCCTGTTTAGTCTTGGCACCTTTAAATGTTCCTAAACAATGATTTTGGATTGAAGTATTTTCCAGGCCTGGGGAGAAGTTTAGAAATTTGTGTTTCTAGGACTGTATCCTGTTTTAGAAATATTGCATCTATATATCCATGAGCTCATAACCAGGCTTTGTTTTGGTGTACATAGGTAATTGGATGAAAATCATTGCAATCTCTAAAAATATGAGCCTGGAAAATCATAGGCTATTGTCATGATAAGTATGTAGGAGTCCTAATTTCACATGATCCGTTCTTTTGTCTGATGCTCACACACCCACCAGATACAGGTGTAGGTAAAGTCCACTATACTCACGACCTTCTACTTTAGCACTGAGTTTTGCACATGCTTTTTGTAGTAACGGTTGTTAGGTTTTTTTCAGATTTCTCGATTAAATGCCTCAGGTTGAGTTTAGTTAGAATCAATATGAATACTGCATGCCTGTGTAGAATGAGAGGTGTGATCAGGAGCAGAGAGAAATACTCACTCATTAGCCCCAGCACCAACCCCCCACATGCTTTCTCTGTGCTCATTTTGTGCGGTCTCCCTTGGGGTCTTTGACGTAGTGTTGGCTGACTGTTGACTCTCTCCTGACAGCTGTCAGTCACTGCCTTAGTCAGGCCTGTTCTTTTTTTCTTTCTCCTTCCCCCCTACGACCTTTGGATTCTGCCTCCCCCCTCCCCCTTGAGTCGCACACATATACACGCCTTCTTTCTATCAGGCAACCTTTTGTGTATAGAGTTTCATGCAATACCCTGCCCCACCCTGCCCTCCTCCTCACTTCACACCGCACCTTACGCCTGCTGAGTTTGTTGCCTTACCATGCCGCGGTAATCATTGCGGGTGTGGACTGTATCAACAATCCACCAGCAGCTGAGTTTGCATTCAGAAAAGAAAGGAAACCTTAGTTATGTTTGTGCTGGGACCTCCGGAATATTTTTTTTTTTTTTTTTTTGCTACTTTGGTATTTGAACATTTACCTTGCAAAAATGTTGTTTATCGTTCAGCCATCATATCATCTCAACTCGCTCAGATCTTTTAGTTGTCCATCCTCTCATTTTCCATCTGCTTTCCCCCCCCTCACCATGTCAATAGCAATGTCTAAAGGTCACCATGGCAATACAGGAGTTGCGGTCGATAGAGAAATAAATAAGCACAAGAAAACAGAGAGTTCTTTTTGAGGACAGGCTGGCAATTTTGGGGTTAATCGTTGCCAAGATCTTAGAAGTAAAGTCGAAAAATGTACATAGTACAAAGGCCAAGCAAGAAAGAATGGCCCTTCATCCTCTCCATCTCCTGCCAAAATCTATGCTCTTTTCTGCCCTTATTTAGATTGTTGTTTCTGACTCCTTTCCCCCTTGGGTCTAAAAGCACACAGGCAGCAAGGGCTGTTGAAATATTTTTGGATAAATGTGTCACTTTGTATTTGCCAGTAAAGGGTGGTTTCTGCTTGCCTTAGTTTGGGAACAGCTTTAGATGTCGCCACTGTTGAATCTTCAAGACCAAGAACCTTTCTGACCCCTTGATGACTCCGCGTTGAAAAGACGCAGACTTTCAAAAGCCAGTTTCAGCACAGAATGTTTGGTATTTAGCGTGAAGCTTCCAAGCCAATTCCTAACAAATCAGCTTGCCCGTGTGCGGTTGCGTGCATCTATCCGGGCCATGGGCGGGTCAGTGAAGACCTCGACACTTGGCCCTTGTTGATCATTGCCAGAATTCCAAAAATGGGCAGCACTTCCAGATCCGCTGCAGATCCACAGACAATTGACTATTCTGTGCTTGAGAGGCAGGCGGGGTGTATTTCCTGAACGTGGGACAGATTTTTCAGGCAACAAGCCAGACAGAAGGGTGGCCTTTGTCTCTGAGCTGAATGACACTGCTGACTAAGAGTGGACCCAGAGGCAGTTGGAGGAGAGCAAAGAGTGGAGTCTGTGTGTGTTTGTGTGTTTTCCAATAGGTCTCCTTATCCAGAAGTAAATAGTCCACTGTTACAGAACTGTGAATGATTGGATGGTGGTCTAAATGTGGTATGCCTGTGTCTCTATGAGAAGAGGGGCTCAAAGCACTTTTGTGTCCAACTCAAATGCTATCTATGACAAAAAAAAAAGAATTAATAAAATTCATTTACGATGAAGGAATTCAATTCAGTTTGCTTCACTTGAGGAAACATTACTCAAAAGTATTTTCTGTTTTTCTGTTACGTGTGTACAGGTCAGTGACTTCCTGTCCGGCCGCTCCCCGCTCACCCTGGCACTGCGCGTAGGGGACCACATGATGTTCGTTCAGCTTCAGTTGGCAGCACAGCAATCTGGGGGTCCCCAGCTCCAGCACCGGCACCTCATCAGCCGGGGAAACACGGAGGCCGCGGCAGGACAGCCCACAGTGCAGCCGCCCCGAGTTCCCCACATTCACCCGCTCTCCCCCCACCACCACCCCCAGCAACCACACAATCACCCCAGCCCCCATCCTGTCCCTTCCTCCTCCTCCTCCTCTTCCTCAGGCTCACCTACCTTCCCGTTGCCAAACACGCACCACCAGCCGCTCCCTCCTATGTACCACCAGTCGCCCTCCTCCCCTCACTGTAGCCCCCCTACTCCGCCACCCCACTCCCCTCGCCCGTCTCACATCCCCGGGGGACTTTTCCGCTCTCCATCTCATCATCACCATCATCATCCTCACCATCACCACTACCACCAGCCCTCCTCCAGTCAACCCAGCCATGACATTGGCCAGGTCAGCCCTGTAGCCCCGGTTTTGTGCCCTGAGGTAAGACCCCAAGAAATGCATGTTCTTTCTTTTTATATTTAAGTTTTGTTTTTTTGTTTTTTTTGTTTTTTGTGAAGAGACCTACGGCTTACATTACATCTACACTAAATTAATTTGTCATAATTGAATAAGACAAACTTTATCATGCACACAAATATTCAATTCTCCAATGTAGCAACCAGAATAATGGAGAGGAATCTTTGGTTTAGTCAAACTGCTGCAGGGCTAAAGATAGAGGGATTTAGAAAACCGTTTTCAGTCATCAGTCATAAACTTTTATGATCATTTATTTAACTTAGAAAATCTTTAACGACGAAATGCGCTGCTCATACTCTCTTGACCTGCCTGAGAGCTGCCGTGAAAAGTGAAAGCAAACATCATTGAACTCAAGCAGAGAGCATATATAAGCAAAAATGTCTATTTAACAAAGAGAAGAGGATATGATTATTCCTCATTACGCTACAACATGCATTCTCTTAAATAGAGCTACACGCAAAGAGGTTTTTGTCAGCAGTTCAGTTTCACTACCATTAAATAATTGCAGTAAAGCTAAGGTGGCTTCTAAAAAATGACAAGATGCATTAAGCCAGAGTTTGAAGTAACCTGGTACTGTATGGAATAGTAAACTAAGCTTTCATGACGTCAATATAGGGATTTTTTATAAAGGTTTTCACAGTTCCCATATATGAGCATTTGCTTGTATAATGAAGTGGAAACACTCACACTTAATTTTTGTCTCTATTGTGTTTTCGCTTCAGGCTAACTGCAGCACCAACAGCCCCGGCAGTGGCTCTAGTCCTTCAGCTCGCTCACGAAAACCTGGAGCCATCATTGAGAGCTTTGTTAACCACGCTCCCGGAGTCTTCTCAGGGACCTTTTCAGGTAAACAGACATTGAGCTCCACACTGAAAATCTTACTTACTGCACAAAATGAAGTCGAACAAGTTGTAGTGCATCCTTTTGTAAAACATTTCTCTATCTTTCGTCCTCTCTCAGGCACTTTGCACCCTAACTGCCAAGACAGCAATGGGCGTCCAAGACGTGATATCGGTACCATCCTGCAGATCCTCAACGACCTCCTGAGTGCCACTAGGCACTACCAGGGCATGCCCCCCTCCCTCACCCAGCTCCGTTACCAGACTCAGTGTGGGTCGCCCACCTCCCCTTCCCCCTCACCACCTCCTTCACCCCCAGTCGCTGGGATGACGGGCCTCTCTGCCAAAGCTACCTCTGTGCCTGCTGGCAGCCCTCCTCCAACTCTTCATCCACTGGTGCAGTGCCAGAGCCAGATCCGCATGTGCAAACCCCCTGGTGAGTGAGCCCTCTCCGTACACCTTTTCATCTAAGCATGTCAAAAACACAAACAGAAGCACACCCCTCACCCCTACTTACGCTGAGTCTTTGTTAGTCCCTTAACGCCCTAATGGCCTCACGAAGCAGATGTTCTTGCATTTGGCACCGCTTTGGGGGAGCATAGCTTGTGTGCGCATTTGTGTTAAATGACAATACAGCCACTCATTTTTGCAAAGCTTTGTTCTTGTTTTGCAATCAAATGAAAAATCCATTGTCATCTCTGTCTTTTTCTGTTTCTGTTCTCAAAACGCATCATGGGTATCTCAGTTTGGTTGGGATGATTTTACATCACTGTGCTTCATGCGCTTATTTTTATCTTTTAAAATACTGATGATAGTTGAACTGAAAACTCTGACTAAAGAACAAAAACACTCAAGCATATATGTCTCTTGGGTTTTTAAGCAGATGAAAAGAGGAAGTGAATAAAGGAGATGGGGAGGGGGAGGTCTCCTTAGTAATGCAATACAAGCTTCTCCAGGCCTGTTCAGTCAGGCTCCACTTGTCAGTCAGTCGAGTTGGCTTTGTTTTTGTGCATCAAGGAGATAGGTTTACCTTTTCAAGCCTGGGCTGGGCTATGTTTAGATTAGATTAGGCTTTGGGTTACTTAACCTGTGTCCTAAAGAAGAGCTGCAGCTGGGACATGCATGGGCTGGACAAACCTCGACAGGTTCCCGTTTTAAGAGGGGTGGGCCAGGACAGGTGTTGGAGTGCGCGTGATACGGTTCTGGTGCAGAGCTTGGATGTTTTAAAACCCTCCTTTCTGAGCAGCCACTCAGGATGTTGAGCATCTGACAGATGTCCAGAACTGATAACATTCAGGCAGTGTTGTGAGGTTAGACTGACTGTGTGGAGAAAAACTGCATTGTCTTCTAATGCCTCCTTATCGTCTGCTGAGGAAATTCAACCACTCTATAGTGAAACACTGGTGAATCTTGTGGACAATGACCACATATTGTTTAATAGTCCTCTTTGGGTGGGCCCTAAGAGAACATGCTTAGTATTTAATATTTTCTGCTGACTGAAAAAGAAACGCATCCATATTCATTGTTGTCTTCTGGCTTTGTCCCATGTTGTGCGTTCCCTGCTTGAAAGCGGTACAAGAACATTCAAAGTTATTGTAAAGACTGAACCCGGCATCGGTGGGATTAACCACTATTCCACTGCCAAACTCTGAGTACCTTCACAAGTGCTCACTGAACAGTTGTAATAACACAGGCTTATTTTTCCTATCTGAGAAAAGACCATTCCTTCACTTCCCCACTTGTCCATACTCACCCCGCCCTTTGTTCCCCTCCCCCCTCTCCCTATTCTTGCCATGTCACTTCATCTGCACTCAACCACCCACGCCACTGCCCCCCTCTCCCTGTTAGCCGTCCAAAAACAGCCCCGACTGTAGAATCCATCTCTCTGTCCGTCTCCTTTTCGCCCCCGTCTCTTTCCACGTCTGTGTTGTGCATCAATACATTGTCTGTGTTCATTTGGTCTTTAAAAATAGACTTATTCCAAAAATCAGCCCTGAGAAGCATTTTCTTTGTGAGCTCTACAGCAGTGAGAGAAGGAGGAGGCAACGGAGGACACGGGTTGTTGAATCCACAACTCCGAGCTACTTATCCTATGGGTGTTTATATTCTGCCATCAACCATATCGCATGTTAAGTTTTAACCAGAGGCTAAGGGTGAAAGAGGAGCCCGTCTTTTGTTGTTTCTCTCAGTCTTCTAGACTTGACTTGCTGAGTATTTCAAACCTTAGTGACACAATGGCAGACTCCATGTTTTCTATTCTACATAGCAAGCAACAAGCAAACCAATGACTGAGCTCTGTAGGGCAATCTTATCACTCGACAGCTGATGGAGGACTTGCTGGACTTAACACTGCGGCTTAACTCTGCGGCTTCAGAGGAACCTTCACTCATTCAGCTCCAGTTAAAGAAAAACGTGTACTTCTCATCTGCCTGAGTATGCGCACATAGCCGAACTCAGGTTGAGGCAGCCTCTCGAAAATGTCACCTACCTCGGCTGTCTCTTGAGTCTTTACCCTTTCTGCTGCAAGTTCACGAGTAGAAAAAAAAAAAACAGAAAAAAAAAACCTCAACACATGCACATGCAGTTAGTCCCAGGGCTTATACAAGCAGCCAGCTTTTCCGCTCTCGCTGTGTAAAACTGCTGAGTTGTGAGGATTTGTCAACATGGGAGTCATGTTGAGTTTGAACAGGGGGGCATTAGCATGGTCTAGCAGACTGATTGTTAAGCTAAATTCCTTCGCTGTGTAGCGTGGACCGACCCCACCATCCGCCCTGCAGCCTTCAGTGTCGATCACCCCCTGCCCAGCCTACCCTATTGTGTGAGGGGTGTATATAGAGCACCATGCTGGACCATTGTGGGTCAGAGAAGGGGAGGCCCATGGGATTATATGGGTACCTTTTAGCCCTACAGCTGCTTTCGTTCAAACCGAGCACACAAAGACCGGGCAAAACAGAAGCAAAGTTGGCTCTTAAAGGCTCTCCAACAGCTCCCTTCCCCCTCATGTGTGTCTTCCACATCCTTTAACTTGCCCTTGTCTCCTTTTGATTTGTCAGGTCATGTTAGCTTCGTGCAGGCTAAGACAGGGCAAGGCAGGGGGAAAAAGGAAGGGTGATTGTGAACGAGGCAGAGACAGAGAAAGATTCTTTGCCCTTAACCTTATCGAGTCTTGTACTTAAACCGTGACCCACACGGTACTCGTTCTGCCAGCGAACTTAACTCCTCTCTCATCGCCAGCCAATATTCACTGGGATGCACATGCGCCACTAAAACTCACCGAATGCCCCCAGCGACTCTACACGGCCACAGAGGTATCCAGGAAAGCCAGCCAAGCACATCAGGTGCCCTTTCATAGTCGGGAAGGAGAGGAGAAGAAGGAGGGAATGCAAATGAAGTCTAAAAGTCATTGAAGAGCTTGTGTCCCTGCAGGGCCGTCAGTGCCCTTTCACTGGCTGTCAGGATGCTCATATTACCTCTGCTTTGATTGGTTGCTTCAGTATGTATCTGTGTAGGTTGAGTATTTTTTTTTTTTTTTTTTACTGAGTGGAACTGGGTAGCCTTTAGTTCCATGTAGGATTATCAAACCTTTTGGGGCATATTTCTGAGCTCTGCTTTCTGTAAAGCTTACACTCTCTGGTAGAGATTTTTGGCTGATTTCAACTGCTTTTTGGGAACTATGGTAAAGGAAACTCAATGAATGAACATTGCTCGAAATACCTTTTCACTTTCTGTCACTGGCAGTCCAAGTAGGAGCAATGCTGCACTATGCATGTACAAAAACAGTCGATGTAAAATAGGGGTTTCCTAATATATTAAAGGAAATACTGACTTATAACCAATAAATCTTCCGTTACTATCACTATCAGCATGTCTAGCTAGCATTACACAAACAGTAGTCCCAGTGTTTTTTGTTGTTTTGGCTAGAGAAAGTCCATCCCAACATGTTAGCACTTATACTTGGTATCTTCACAGGCAAAGAAAAAATAAGCTGCAATTTTTTATATATATATATATATATATATATATATATATATAGCCCTCTGACCAATTAAGGCTGATTAATCTGAAAACTTGACAAACAATTGTTTTGACCAAGAGCTGTTTTTTTTCTCTCCTTACAATAGTGGTCTAAGACACATATAAATGTATGTCTTGCAGGTCATTATTATTCCAGTTTAATTCAAAAAATGAATTATTTATATTATTTGCACCTACAATGGAGAGAGTGCGGTCAGTGATACTAGATTGAAACCGAAGCAGATATTGCTGCAGTGTGATTCTCCCTTCCTCTCCTTTCCTGGCCTCGTTTTTTTTCCCCCCTCCATTGTCTTCCCCTCCCTCCCTCGCTCCTTCCTCTGGTTTTCTGGATGCTCAGCAAACACAATGTTCTCTGTGCAAGATCACAAGACTTATCAAGACAAACAAACAAACAACAGCAATAAGACAACTGCAAATGAAGGCCAATCTTTACACAATCAATAGAAGGAGAAGCTCCTTTAATCTCCCTCTGTGTCCTGGATGCTGCAGCCCTCCTCCTTTTTTTTATTCTTCCTTTCTCTCTCCATCCTTTGCCTGCTTACTCCTCCGTCCACCCACTCCGTCCACCCACTGGACCATCTATTCCCCCTCCCTCCCTCTCCCCTACCCCTTCTCCAGTCCTAGCTGTGTTGCTGGGCTGGGCTCAAAGGCAAGGGAAACTGACTGATGCATTGATTATTCATAGATCACCTCTTTGCTCTTTGACTGTTTTTCTCTCTCTTTTTTTTTTTTCCTACAACGTCTGGCATATTTACGAAACGTGCTTCAAAGGGACGGGCGAGGATCATTTTGGAGAGGGAGAGTGGACCGCTCAGGAGGTTTTGGTGTGGCTGGTGTTAAGATAAAAGAGGGAAAGAGACTGGCATTTCCTTCTTCTGTGCCCTTGAGCTGTGCTCTGTTTGATACTGGTGGCGCATTTCTAAAAAAAGGAACCAGTGTTGCTTCCTTGTTTGTCTTTCCTGTGTCACACAAGGTTGTGTTTGAGTAAGGGTTCCCTAAATCTCTCCTTTGCATTTATACCCTATGTCGGCTCTCTGTGGGTGCAACTGTGCTTGCGTCAGTCCCCAGCCCAACCAGTCAGACTGAGCCAATCTGTGTGTGTATGTGTGCCTGTGCTACGTGGATTGTCTGTTCTTTTTCGTATTCAGCCCTAATAATAGCCCTACTGTCATAAACATAGTCTGGAGATCCCTGCGGCCAGCTGTGTCCGGCCCAGCCGCCCAGGGCTCCGGTAGTGACGCTCATGAATGGCCGAGCTCACACACGCACACACACACAAGTTTGGTGGTGCTCCAAGCACATTCCCAGAACTCTTGCCAAGCCAAAGGCCAAGACCTCCTGCCGCCCCACCAAACTGCACTCTGTGTGTATGCGTGTGTGTGTGTGTGTTTCCTTCTGCAATGCTGAGATGAGAGCAGATGTACCCCCCCCCTTTAGAAACCAAGATCAAGACTAACGGACTATCTTGTCAAGGGAAAGGGAAGCAAATTGCTGCAGAGAAACAGATTTAAGTCTATAGGCAAACAGTGGCTTTCTGCTGTTTCATTATGTGCGGCCAGCTTCTCTTCAGACTAGTCTGTGCACATAATAAGAAGGCGAAGTGAGGACCAGTGAGGAGAACAAAGCCTCGCAGCAACGTTTGTGGCTATCACATGGTGCAGAAGGAACAATGGATGTATTGCCGGCCACCTCCCACCCCCGCCCCCTCACGCCCCTCACCTCTGGCGTACTGGCTTCGTTCCCGAGGGGGTGACACATTGTCCTCAGACAAAGTGCAGCATCTGGATGCACATGTATGCTGGTGTCAGGGCTGACCATATTGAAGTAAAAAGAAAACGTGGTATGACTAATGCAATGTAAAGACGTTAACCTTTTTCCACTCCTTACCTCCTTTTCTGGTTTTCCTAAAGCCTCTCAGCACTTTACTTAAGTGTACACTGCTATGGCATAATAAATAGTCCCGGAAGGGTTAAATTGCTTTGCACTGCTCAACCCGATAAGCAAATCGGAGAAAAGAGGTAAACGCAGCCCACACCGAGTCCGGAATTCATTCCGATAGAGAGGGGGAAAGCAGAGGAGGCCATAATCGATTCTGCAAGCTGACACCTACGGCTGATCCTTTACCCTCCACCTTTTTCCTCCATCGTTTATTCCATCCCCCCAGCCTCAGGGGGAGGAATTCCTTAACCCACGCCGCCGTCCCCTCCTCGCTGCGTCCCCCGGCCGCCTCCCCCCTCCACCTCTTTCTCTTCTCCGCACACAGCCCTACCTAGCTGTCTCTGGGGAGACATGGGCCAAGATACTGGAGAGGGAGGGGTGAGCTAAGGGGTAAAAAGGGCGCAGTGTTTGGAGGAAGAGGGGGGCACTCAACGAGCTGCGATTTGGAAGCTAGAGCTATAATAAAGAAATAGAAGAAAAGGAACTATTTTAGTCTCTCTTTCTCTTCTCGCTCTCTCATCGCTTACAATTTCCATTCGCTTGCATTTTCTATTGAAAGCCAATAGCGTTGTCCGGGGCTGGAGATGGATGGCTGCACTAGAGCTAAGGTTTAATCAATAGGTCTTTTTAATTTGCCATCGATCCACGTTAAAAGCTACTGCGCCTGTTGGTGCTGCGTCTGTGTGTGCGTGTGTGTGTGCGTGTGCATGTGTGTGTGGACCTTTTGAGACAGTGCTCGTGTGCATCCATAGCCATGCATGACTGTACACATCGTGTGTGTGTGTGTGTGTGTAATGCGGATTCCAATGTGTCCTTGTGTGTGTTCTCGTGCACGTGCAGAGATGGCCGCTGTGCTTTGGTTTATTGACATCCTAGCCCAATATTTAATTATTTAATTCCAAGACAGATACTAATGGAGCTAGCTAATAGATTGTGGTTGCCTTCCCTCCCTTCTAAGCCCTCCGAATATACGCATAAATGGAATTAGGCTCGACTTGGCCGGTGTTGGGATAGCATTCTCAGTGCAATGCAAGACCTCTCCCTGGAGACTGGAGTCTCCTATAGGCACATCAACAGCTAGAAATGCACTTAGGAGAACACACACCCACTGAAGCATGTCATACTTAATTGTGTTTGCAAATATCACAGGGAGCCACGAGCGTGTGCTGGCTCTTTCGTATGTTTTTACCTTTATCTGCCCTGCTTATGGCTCTCAAGGAGATACGATTCTGGGGGGAAAAAAGAAAAGGTTTCCCCACTCAGTGAGGAAGCTGATGGGAAGTTAACCAAAAGATTTAACAGCGAGCTCCATGAAGTGTCTGCTTTTAAGTTTGGTGCACATAGGGAAGGAGCGAAACATGTTAAAGAAATATTATCGGACAAAAAGAAAATAAGAGCACCCCTACCTTCCGCTTATAATGCATTTATTGAGTGGTTAAAAAAAAACAAACAAATAAACTTCATGATCTTGTAGTTTATTTCACCAGTTACCAAACAATACTAACGTGCCCCTTTGTTTCGCGCAGGTGACCGCATCCGTCAGACCGAGAACCGAGCGACTCGCTGCAAGGTGGAACGTCTGCAGCTGCTGATGCAGCAGAAGCGTCTGCGCCGGAAGGCCAGGCGGGACCAGCGAGCGCCCTACCAGTGGCTGCCAAACCGCAAGGCCGGGCGTAGCAACAGCAACAGCAGCATGTCCAGCGAGGGCTCCCTGGACCTGGACTTTGACGACTCGGTCTGGAAGCCCGACGTCAAGGCCGACTTAAAGTCCGAGTTCGTGATGGCCTGAACGCCTTGTCCAGCCCCCGTTCTTCGTGAAGATTCGTAGAATTTGTGAAGCGTTTCTTGGGATTAATGTGGAATTATATTATGAAGGCCATGTCTTGGCAGGAGGTGAGGGGGAGAGAAAAAGTTGTCCTTGTGACTGTTATCTGCCACATGGGAGAAACAACCGCCCCCCCCCCCCCCACACACACACACACACACACACTTGCCCCCCCTGCAGACGCTAATCCCATTCTGTCCTTCACAACTGACCTTGTGAAAAGCAGCAACAATAGCAAAGGAACTTCATTGTGATGCTTGGACTTTACAGGCAAAACACCTGGACTTTACAGTGTACAAGACTTTTATTTTCGAGGTGTGATATCACAGATCACATCTCCACTTGAGCAAAGCAGAATTTAGTGAGTGGTGGTGGTATTTTTATTTTTTTTTTTTCCCTACATTTTTTTTAAAGTGCACTCTGGGCAGAAATGAAGAGATCCACACTGGACTTATGAACAGAACAGCAGCACCAGAGACTGTGGAAATATTCCGATGGGCATTCTTATTGTTCTCAAAACCAATCAATCGGAGTCCAGTTTTGTTTTTCCTCTGTTACGGAGTGGTTAAACCTTTGTTTTTTCTTCTTTTTTTTCCACTTTTAAGCATATTATATTTTATAAACAAAAAAAAAACAATATGTAGCATTGTTCACAAAGCATTCAGGTTTTCATATAACAGTTCAAAGTACTTGTTTATTTGCACATGATGTTGATTTATAACAGCTGGTCAATATGTGCAAGGAGGAGGAGGAGGTGGTGGTGGTGGTGGGGCCTGAAATAGAATAATAATAAAAAAAAAAGAAAGAAAATGACTATCGAAGTATTGATGTTGACCTCAGTGACAAAGGGTATCGATAGGAACGACTAATAAATGAACAAAATGAATTAATATTACAAAGTGCTTTAGAGGATTTTAAAATCTTTAAAAAAAATTAAAAAAAGAATATATGATAGAAAACTCTATTTTTGTTTCTCTTCCTATCTGCTGTTTTCTAAAAACAGCAGCCCTCTGCGGCTTTTAGTCAAGTTGTTGACTGTCAGCAAATATGTGCATCCATTCAACCATTCGTTTGCCCATTTGTGGAATCATCTCGTCTCGCCACAGCGAACCGTAGAGAGCGACCCCTCCCCCCCCCGTCATCCAGCCCCAGGTTGACGTCTTGCAGACCTGGACTGACTTATCCGAGGGAGTTTGTGTACATAACTGTGACGATTTACAAATGTTTATGAGGGTGTGTGCGTGTGTGTGTGTGTGTGTGTGTATGTTTTGCTTTTATTTTTGTTGTTATTAATTTTAGAATATTCCATTGTTTTGTTGTCATCTCCTGAGTAAACCCTACGATCTCCTCGCGTCGTGTCGATCGGCCGCAGCGGAGGCGTGGGTCGAACGAAGCGGCTCGTTTAAAGTTTGAGGCCCTTTATCACTAGTTTTATCAAAAGAGGGAGGAGCAGCGGCGTCATTTTTCTGGCATCATTATCTAGTGCCTGGACCAGTAACACCCATTGACATATCAGGTTAGGCCTTTCACAGTTTTGCTGCTAACACGTGGGAGCTTAAAATGACACAAAAGAGAGAGGAAAAAAAAAAAAATCAAAGCTACAGGGGGAAAAAGGTGACATTTCTTTGCATGCAAAAGGTGTGAAATTACAAAGATCCTTTATATATATATATATATATATATATATATATATATATATACATATATATATATAGATGGAAGAGAAAATACAAAGTGGTGCTTTGGTAATGAAGGTTAACAACATGCATGAATTTGTGGAGAAAAAAAAATGAAACAATGCTGCTTTTGTTGATTAGGTTTTTGTAACCTAACGTTTTAATGTTTGTTTAAAAAAAGAAAAAAAAGTGTCCTGCTAAAGAGTGACAATGCAAAACCAAAACAGATGAAGATGAACTCGTGTTGTGGCTCGGCCTCGAACATTCCTGTTGTGTTACGATGAAGATGATGATGAGCAAAGAACAAATGACTCTCTTCCTCTATCTCTCTCTCTCTCTCAACGCCCCAAGCACTGTTTTTTTTTTCTTTTGTTTTGCTTTTTTTTTCCTCTCTCTCTTTTTGTTACCCAGACAGCCGACAAAAACTGTTTAGCCAAGCCTCCTCCTCCTCCTCCCAGCCCGAACGCCAACAGAGGCTCGCGTGGACATATACGTCCGCGGGGGAACCAGCAGACCGGTGGATTTAAAAGAACTGTCTGTCAAAATCCACTCGAGAAAAGCATCATTTATCAGCCTGTCTGACTGACCGCCCTACACCACTATTGCACTCCCAGAGATTGCAGTGAGAGATTACCTTTTTTTTTTTTGGGTAAACCTCATAGTTTTTGTTTGTTTTATTTTTTTTTTTAAGTGGCCTTACCTTTCACTAAAAAAAAAAAAAAAAAAAAAAAGACATTTGGGGGGAATGGGAATGTTTTGTTTTCTTTTCTTGTTTGTTTTAAAACTTTCTGTGCATATCGTTGTTGGACTTTTCATCAAGGCGCCATTTTGTTGTCACTGAGGACACTGGGCATTTGTTGTTTAGTGCTTTTAGCTGGTGGAGTCTCTATTATGTCAAGGCTTCTGTGCCTTAAAAATTGCCCTTGCAGTGTCGGTGTCGATTGAAGCTCGTTTTCATTGGTTGATATGTGACTGTAGTACTCGCAGCCATGACGGTCATAGATTTTAGGGGTGAATCTTGTTTGAGCGAAGCCAATACTATTCGGTGATTAGGTGTCGTTCCTCAAACAAGGTCTTTGTCCCGTTTCTTTATTGTGTTGCCATGTTTGTTGCTCTGTTGTTTGAATCTCACGTCCCTCCGAGCAGTACTTAGACGGAAAGAAGCAGTCCTGACTCAGAATGAGAAAGGTCCTGTAAGGACTCCAGACTACATGCACTTCCTGTTTCCATGGATATGACAATTATTAAAAGGACAAATGAACCCCCGAACCCCTCCCAAATTTTATTTATTATGATTTTTTTTTTTTTTTTACGTATATGTATGAAATATACTCTGTGTGTGCCTCACTTCTGTGTGAAACTCAAAAAGAAGAAACAAAACAAAACAAAAAAAAAAGACAAAAAGCATTACAGAGAGGATAAATAAGAGAGTACGTTGGTGGAAATACTGATCATTTAAGTTGCCTGTTCTTTCTTGTAGCCAACTATTGAAAATAACAGGTTTCAAGAATACAATTTACAATGTTCTAGCTCTAGACCGGTGTAGCACATGTGTGACTGTATTAATTTATGAAACCAAAATGGTAACTGTGAATTATGTATTTCTTTGTGCATTTTTAAGAAAAACAAACAAAACAAAAAATCGGTGGGGCAGAATGTTGTCGGGGCACGGGCCGCAGCTCACGCTCGTGTCGGAAAACAAGCTTTTCATTTTGTTTCTTTTGGTGGATTATGACAGAAACTGAGACTCGTTTCCGAAGAGTTAAAAAAAAAAAAAAAACGCAAAAAAAGAGAAAAAAAAAAGGTTTAAAAACAAAAAAGATATGAATATATTTTTTTTTCTTAAGCAATACATTTCAGTGTGACTTGTGATAGAACATTTTTCTTTTTTTAGGTAATAAATGAATAAAAAGCAAAATGAGAACATCGGCTGGTCTTCGTGTGTATTCATTCGATAACGTTGAATCAAACAAACTCCTCTGCCTTTTATTTCACAAAGTAACTCAATATAAGAGTCATTTTGAAACGCGAAGAAGCCTCAATAAAATATAGCCCTTCCATGTATAAAAGGCTGATGCAACTGATGATCGATCTGAACTCTTTGCTCATCTTTGAAGCCAATTGATAGAAATGATGTTGGCTCACACATACGTACAGAACGATGCTGTTCGCATGCGTTCTCTTCTCCGTTTCAGAATTAATTAATGACATTCCTCACACGCTCGAGGCATCCCATCGCTCACGATGTAGGCAGAAGACGGCAGGCCTGAAAAGCAGAAAGACCTGTGTTAAATGTTAAGTCTCCTTGAATATGCAAACTAACAGCACCATGTGTTTGAAAGCACTCCATCAGACTTTTATGCATTTTGATCCACTGACACTGGAAGTTTAGAAAAGGAACATGAGAGAATAGAAGACATGTCAGAGTAGAGCTCTGATGGCGACGATGTGGCATATGTGCAGTGAGAAACTGCAGCATGCTTTGGGTCGGTAGGGCTTGCCATCTTAGTCGAAAGCAGATGAAGTCATATTGAAACTAGCTCTCCTGCAATAAGACAAAATCGTCTTTGTCCTCACACTAATTTCTTCCGCCTCAACATGAAGAAATTCTTGTCAGACCAGCCAGAGCTCTTCCGTTCTTCCTGATAACAGCCAAGGACTTGCTATGTCCTTTGGCTTTTTTCTTCCACCTGGCTCCCTTTTTCTGTTCCTTATCTGCACCACTGTGACAAGGTGTGGCTCCGAAGCAGAGATGAGTATCTGTGATGGTTCATTAAAGAACTATGCTTTGGAAACTCCAAAGTACAGTGCCTGTCAGACATTTTGGAACCCACTGGTAAAGATGTTTTGTTTTCTTTTTCTTAAAAAGTATTGAATTGCAACAGCTCAGTCTCACTTCACAAAATTGAGAAAAATCCATCAATGAAATTTTGTACATTCATTCAGTCAGGATGCACCCATGTTAAGAAATACTTGTCTTTGTTTTTACTTATTTCATGGTGGCGTAATTACTGAGACCCCTACAATCAGCACTTTGTCCAACCCCCTTTCTGCAAACTGGACAACACTTAGTCTTCGCTCATCACAGTTCAACTTTGTGTCCAATCAACCTTTACCGCGTTGATTTGGTTGTACGTTTGAATCACTATCCTCTCCTTTTGAATAACCAAATAATACAATAAATGTAAGTTTTCTTGTAGAATCCACAAGACCGTTCTGGTATAAAGAGTTCACACTAAAAATGTTTCCAGCAACTTTGGATAGGAATCACGTCATCACATATCTGCCACACTGGGAAGACCTGCTTTTCTGCACAGTCATCCTTTGTTTCATGCTAATGCTAAATGGAGGGTGACGTTTCGGCGTGAGATTATGCTACTGCAAATAAAGGTGAATTTATTTACAAACGTTTACTTGGCACCGTTCAGTCTTTCAGCAGTCTATAAGCATTACCACGCATTACTCATGTCGGCTGAAGATATGAGAGCGATATATATCATACAAAGTGCCAACACAGATTTCCTGATTCATTAAACGTACGTAATGACTTTCTCTTGACCAGACGAGAAGACAATGGTTACTGTAATGTTGTGATTTCAATGGGTCCCAGTGCAGGTTTTGATATGGGAACGTGTCTTTCTCAACAGAACCATGTTAATTATGGAGTTCCATAAGGATGCATGTTGGGGGGCAGTTTTATTAACATTGTACATGTTTTCTTTGGGTCATAACTTCTGTAAAAACGACATTTATTTCCACTGATACAGATTTATTCATAATACATGGGATAAGTCACCACCTGTTGTGCCATCGCTAATTTGTACCTTAGCTTAAAAAGTGAGTTTCTCGGGGACTCTTTTAGCATGTAGTTGGTTGATGGAACCAATTCTGTTTTTTGTTTTTCCGCTCTCTTCCTTTTGCTGGGATCACCTCAGTTTTGGTTGTGGACTACGAGAAAAGTGTCGAGTCTAAAAACGAGACGAGGCTGAAAATAGAAAGAACCAAATTTATCGCGACAGTGTGTGTGTGTGTGTGTGTGTGTGTGTGTTTGTGTTGCTCCGAGGAGCGGTTTACCCTTCTTTCTGTCAGTTAGGTGAGACACAAACACAACAAAACCACAAGTGTGAATGTTGACACACATTTACAGTTAGCATTACAGGTGCAGCCAACAGACTCCCTAATGCTGAGCCTCTGCTTTCTGTCTCATTTCGTGTTTACTTTTTTTTTTTTTGCGTTTTACTGGATACAACACGAGCACAATTGCGCAGCGGCGCACCGACAACTTCTTCTCATGACTTCCAGTCATACTGCAACTACCGAAAGCCCTTTTCTGAGAAGTCGCTGCCTATTTCTGACTGCGTCTCAACTCTCAGCCTCCGCAGCTTTCTGCAGCGGAGCTTTTGCCGCCGGTGGATTTAACTGCCTTCTTTTAGAGAACACAGAAGAAAGTCAGCTGCCACCGCAAACTGAAACCCTGCGGCTTCGGGATTGAGAGGAGTTCCACAGCAGTGGTGTTTCACACGTCGTCGTGTGATCGGAGATAAGGTTGCTTCAGCTGTATCCTGCCTTTAACTTAAGGCAGACGCGCATAAACACGAGCACGACGGAAAGTATCCCAGAGTGTCTTGACGCAAGAAGGCAGATGTAGTGCACCCTGAAAGTTCAAAGTTGATATATAAATACTTTAATCTGCTTTTCCATGTGTCTGCATGCGTGATGTGTGAGTGCGTGAGCTGAGAATGTTAAAGAAGCCCCCTTTGTACTTTCTGAGCTTTCCACTGAATGTGTTTCATGCATGTAAATAAGCTGCAAATGTACTTTGCACCAAAGAGGAAGTGAAAAGGAAGTAATTATCCCCACACAGGAAACACTGCTCCCAGTCTATCTAAAATGCAATGTTTTTAGTCCTGTAATTTCTTTAATGAGCTAAAAAAAAAAAAAAAGCAAAAGCAGCTTTAAGCAGATGCACCAACTTTTTGAATTTTTCTCCTTACCAAATCAAACTAACAGACTGCTGCTAGAGCTGCATCTCTCAGAGTTAAAGGCCCCGATGTCACCGCCATGCACACCGCAGTGTTGTGCACGAACTGCTTGCACCAACAGAGTTCACTTTTTTGAGAACTTTCACCTGAACAATGTTGTTTTTGTTTTTTTGTTGTTTTTTTTTACATGATGAACTTTAAGTGAGCCAAGCTAATCCTGATGTCATCTAACGATAACGTATTTGATGTGAGCAAAAGATTTAAGCTTGATTTCCCTGGCTTTGACTTCACTTTATATTCACAAATATATACTGAAGGCTCAAGCACCAATCCTAAATATTAAGAGTTACCATGTGCCAACAAAACTGCAGCTATACTCTGTTACTTTTTTAAAAATATTTTCTTAGACCACCTTACAGGTAAGAAGCTGAAGTAGCTGCACAAATATCTTTAACTTACATGGCAGGAGATTTTTGTCAGCCCTGGAATTACAAAAGAAAAGTTCAATGAGTAATTTTTACTATCTTGCCATTACTGTGCACTGCTGTTGATTTTTGGCTGTGCGTTGCCAAGTGCCAGTAATCCGAGTGTTAACATATGACCCCATTTACAAATGTAGTTGAAATGGAGCACTTTTTTTTTTTGTCGAAAGGTATGTTTTCTGTTCAGAAAAGCACCAGAATTGGTGAACAGAAACAGCTGTTTTTGACATTTATCATCAACTAAATACAGCTTTCAAACTTTGAGACGTAAAACGACAAATGAACAAGAACAGGAATGTCACGGTGGAGAACGGCTGAGAACGTTCGGCTGGAGCTGTGACCATGAATCAGCTCACTCACACTGGCTGAGCTGAATATAGAACCAGGTTAAGGATCTACTGAAAGCCATTATTTTTGTGTGTATTTTTGACCATGAAATACAACCCAGAACCTCGCTGAACAGCAACTGCGCTGGAAAAAAAGTAAAAGAAAAAAAGTGAAATAGAAATAAATATACACCCAAAGGTCGCCAAGGGGAGACGGCATGGTGAGGTGAACACAGACCCAGAGGTGCACACAGCAGTACAATGGCTTCCTGCGATCAAGACAGCGCAGAGCAGTATTTTGTAAAATTTTGCAGATAGCAAAGTGGAGAACAATAATAGCGTAAATGCATGCCCTGTGCAATTGAGGGGGAGGAGGGTGGAGGGAACAGCTAATTTTGCATAGCCATTTTCAGGTGTCTGGAATTGAAGCACGTGTTGAGAGGAAGTGCAATGTGTGCAAATCTGATACAAACTTCCCAAAATAACCACTTGCTGCACTGGATGAGATTTAACCATTGCTGCTGTCAGATAACTACCTCTACCACCTCCCCTTCCTTCTTCCTACATTCTGTCAGGCGTTTTGCTCCCTGTTTAAGTGCACGCTTTCATCATTTTACATAGGAAAAAACAAACATCCTCTTTGCTCTGATGAAAGCCCCATCTGCACTCGAGAGTAATGGAGCGAACTCCAACACGCACGACCAAGATGCATTTCCTTGCTGGTCAGGGCACACAGACATCGGCGCTCGTCCTCGCGTCTCCTCCTCTCTGAGGAGGCCCGATCGCTCGGTCAGCAGGGACCTTGTTGTCTTTTGTCTATTTGTGTTTGTTCCCTGCGTAGTTGAAAGGGGAGGATGGTTTCTGTTTCGGGACGTTACCTGATGGATATTTATGCAGCTGCGAGGCTGCGAAGGGAACCTTTGATATCTTTTTGAGGCTCACACAAACACAAGCATGAACAGATTCTCTCGGCGGAGCCGCAGCTGAGACGATACACACGAGCATAAGTTGCACTCGATGTTGTACAGCTGTCCGTCCCCGTCAGCGAGGAGTTGACCTCTGAGTCCGACTTCGCGACCCGGGGGTGGTATTGGTGCAGAGGTCACGGTTAAAATAAATCCTGGAGACTGGGTAAACAGGATGCGCACACCCACCCACCCAGGAACAGGACACTCATCAGCAATCGCATGAAACACTGCTCTCGGAGAAAGAAAAAAAGAAAAAAGAAGGAAAAAAACAGCAATCTCTAAATAACATTTCTGCAGAGTATTAGTACAAATGTTCTGTTCTGCTATATAATAGTCCGAGCTGCTTAGCAACAAAACAGGTTCCCGACGTTCGCCGAGGATTCTCTCCCCGTCGAACGTACTGCGATTTATTTTAAGACTATGGGTGTACTTGTGAGAACGAACAGAAATGTCAAGGTATTACTTAGTGATGTAGGGTTTGGTGCAGCCAATCACAGAGAACCGTGGTGCACCGATAATGAAGGTGCAAACAACTCTGTCATTTGCCCATTAGTCATATGCCTCCTAATACCTCCTCCACTCTTGTTGGAGGGACTAGCGCGTCAGTTTGGTTTTTTGTTTTTTTTTCTTTTTCCATTTTGCTTGTGCGAACTTGCAGCCGATCCAGCTGTGGTCGCTGTACGGACTGGACCGCTCTCTCCATCCCACTCGATCCTTCCTGCGACGAATGGTCACTCAGGCTGCTAACCGCCAGGAGACAGCATCAGTTTGAGGCAAATCGAATGAAAATGAATCACTGGATGAATCAGAAACATGTGGGCAACAATTTAGCAACTGGAGAAAAGCAGACCTTGCTAAAAGAAAGATGTGTTTGTGTGTGTGTGTTTTGTGTGTCAAAGAGCTAAAATTGGATTTCTTCATAAATGTTCCAAGCAAAAAATAAGATTCAGGGACAAAATCTTGTCCTGTGGTGAATGTAAGAGTATTTATATCTCTTAGATGTTGTTTTACAACTACACACTTTGATGTATTTTCATTGGGATTTTATTTGAAATACTGGCACAAAGAAGCAACAATTATTTGATGGAAGGACAATGTTACAAAGTTATAACTTTTTTTTTTTGCTAATAAAATTCAATCCCCTTTACTTTAACACCCTTAGATAAAATCCAGCAGAACCAACTTCGTTCAAAAGTCACCCCATTAAGTACGTCCACTGGAATGATATTTAACTTTAGCGCAAATCTAACTGTGGAGGCCAGAGTACACCGGTAAACAAAAACACAGAAAAAGTAAAAATAAAATCTCAGGCAATGAGAGTGGCACAATTGCAAACCTACAAATGTAAGATCATTCACATAATCTAAAAGGCCAGGAGATTTTAAAGCAGCCAGAAGGTCCATGGTGTCTAGGGAGGAGCTGGAGACAGTAGATACATGAACAGGAACTCCTCTTTGGAGCTTCCCACATGCCATGTTGACAACACAGCCGACATGTGGAAGGTGCAAAACGGTAAATGGACAGAATTTCCATTCTAATGCAAGTTCATAGTGATACCAACCAGTAGGAGTATCAAACTAGAGCCACGTTTTTACTCAGTTACCATCACAAATTCGCACACATTCACGCACTGATACACTCATGCAGGCATCTTGGGGTTAAATTTCTTGCCCAGAGCTTATATGTTGCGAGAAATCTACTCCACCCACAGAGCCACAGTCATCCCAGTCAAATCAGAGTACGTTTGAACTTTTTGCCCATGCTTGTTGCTCTAGCATGACCAAACGTGGACAAAACGAAACTTTTGAAAGACATCTGTTCATGCTGTGTGATCTTCAGTCTTTAAAATAACAGGCTGCTGCAGCTTACTGTCTGTTTGTTGTAGAAATAGAAACAAACAAAAAAAAAAAGTCTCGGTGTAAGTATGTGTGCACTTTCAGTACTGCAGGTACGCATTTAGCTCTTGGGTGGTTTCTCACAGCTGCCGTATGTCAAATGCTCTTGGTTGCTGGTGTCCTCCACCTCTCTTTCCTCTGACAAGATCAGGCACATTTCAGAAGTTGCTCCGGTGACCTTTAGCAGCTGTAGGGGTGAAATTGCCTCGGAGGGCCGTTTTTTTTTTTTTTTCGCGCCGCTTTTGTGCATCTGTAGCTCTATGTATTGTAACTGTTCTGAGTTACAGGGCCACCACATAACCCATTTGCATAGAAGGAGCTGACCTAGATCCTGTAAGGTAGTAGCACAGTTTCTTACCTTTACACTTCCTTCTCAGTACATGACAGGAGTTAATTGCACAGTTTTTCCACATGCAGTAAAACCCCAGGCTGACAATGTGGTATTAACCCTTCCTCTATGATTACACACTGCTGAATGGCATAGCAGGAAAGCTTAAGTCAGGGCTGAGGATGTGTAACGTGTCAGTTCAGTGCCGTACTTCTAACTGGGTCTCCTCTGTAACCCGACACACTTTGAGGTCTCCTGAGCCTCACATTCTGGGGATTATCAGTCTTGTTGCCTCATTAGGCCTGTGTTAGACTATAAGTTGCTCCAGGATATATGTTGCGTCAGTCAAAAAAAAAACAAAACTATGGATTTGTTCCTTCCAGCTTTCGGCCATGTTGCTTTTAGTGGCTGCAGTGGTAATGTCTAATCCTTGGTTTACATTAACATTTAATTCAATCAAAAAAATAAAAAATGCACCATGAAGAGGAAAAACTGCAAGCTGTAGAACCAACCAAACACTTATAGTCTGGGAAATGTGGTAACTGTGGAAAGCGAACTCCTTGCTCATCACCCACAAACAATACGACTTCTCACACTAAGCACATAATCTAAAAAGGGCAGGCCGGCAATTTGGATGCCCTCCAACAGGTATTCATTGCCGCCGGAACAGTCAGGGCATATTTGTTGCCCCGTCTCTGCCAGCACCCATCATCGGCCTCACCTTTGTGATCCACCTTGCCCCGTCTCGACTCGGCCGCCCTTCCATCTATCCACCCTCTTGCCCCGCCACATTAGCGGGCATGGCCCTGCGAGTTATGGAACGGCGTGACGGTGTGTCGAAACAGCTGAGGTCACAGATACAGACAGAGGGCGTGAAGACTTGTGTGCTGAATGTCAATGAGACGGTCCCTCCTCCAGCCAGGAGCGAAGCAGAGATAAGCATGCACCCCCTTCTTCCCCCTTCCCTCGGAGACACCAGGAAGGGCAAAGATCCTGCTAATCAACCAAGAGTACAGCTGTGTGTGAGAGATGTCAGCATTAAACACCGAGTAAAAGGGCAGAAATCTCTCTTAGGGAGTGAGAGTCTCCGCTCTTCTCCAACACAAACTGTTTCTGACAACTATGCCCCCCCCCCCCCCCCCGCTTCTTGTGTTTTTGTTCCCTTTCTGCCTCTTCTTTCTATTTTTTTCTTGCCTTGCAGAGCACTTAGCGAGGAAACACCAGTTGTATGCGTGGGTTTGACAAAGTTTCCACTTAGAAAAAGGTGTATTGAAGACCTCCCCGAGTAAGAGGTGTGCAACCATAAAAAAAAAAAATAAAATAAACAAACAAACAGAAACATTTGGAGTGCATGTATGATGATTTGATAAAAGCTACCACATTAACTGTCAGGATCTAAATAACATTACATTACAAAAACATTACAAAAAACTTTAAAACCAAGTAAACTCAAACCTCACCCATGTGCCTGCAGTGTTTTCCTCCCATCCCTAGAAACCTCACACCGAGCCTGACACATATTTTCATACCATTTAACTATAAATGGAGATAATTGTGTGCAAATGGGTGCAGTTTTGAAGGATAAGAACCCCGCGCTCATGGCTTTCTGTGTGTGTTAGTGTGTAATCGCATGGGCCCGAACATGCACGTGTGCGGTTGCCATTAATGGTGTTTATTTAGCTTTTTTGGGGGAAGCCCTTTGCCCATTGTTCATTAAAGCCCATATATGGTAATGTAAACAGAGCGGCTTCGTAACTCCTCCTGAGCGTACACACAAAGATGAATGAACACAGGAAGGCTCACTCTGGCAGGAAGTGGCTGCCGCTGCCATGGCAACAAACTGAAACCTGAAGCGGTGAGGGAGACTCGCCTTTCTCACCGTCTTGACGTCATTTCTAGTACACATTACGAACGAGAGGCAAACAGCCACAGGGCGCACGCAGAGCAAACAAAGGCGCAGGGAACTTTTTTTTTTTTTTTTTTCTGCAGAAAGGGCAGTTCTCTTGAAAATCATGATTCTGTGCTGAGCTTTGCAAACAGATAAAGTTTTTTTTTGTTTTTTTAAGAGCAGTGTGTTGGAAAATCCCCCATATGTTCAACACTCTCACCGACAACAATGCAAAATGAGAACTATGAGAAAAGCACACAAGTGTGACTGATGAGTATTAAAGCGCCAAGTTAACAGTATGGTTACAGGCACACGTTTAAACTATAATAGTGCTTTTGCAGATTTGTTGTGTGTGAATCATGTGTAGCTTCTTTGTTCACACAACCAGACGCAACAAGGCTGCCGTGTTCAGTAACCAGCAAATAAAATGCCAGTAGGATTTTTATGTTGAGTCTGCATTCCTATTGTTTAAAACATGGCATTGTTTGTGTGTGCATAATCTATTTATAGATTCTTTCCCTCTATTTTGGTTTCCTGGCCACAACCGTTACATCATTATTCAATCAGACTTTACACAGCATGTTGCAAAACTATTCATGGCCCTTGAGGTTATTCATGTTTAAGTTTTTTTTTTTTATTATTATTATTTTTTTTTTATGTTTGCATATTATTTACAAAGAAAAGCTACAGCTACAAAGGGTGAATTGAGGAGTTGCATGGCGCAGTGCTTAGCATACATGGGCTACAGATGTTGACATGGCCGAGTCTTGTCCTCGGTACCTTTGCAGCATGTCCTTCCCCGCTCTCTCTACCCCCCATCTTATTTTCAAATGAAGGCCCACAGAGCTGAACATTTCTGAAAAATAAAATAAAAATCGTTCAATTTGTATTCAGAGCCCTTTTCTCTGACACCCTTCAGTAGAACTCCAGGGCAAAAAAATAAAAATAAAAATGGAGTACAAAGCATTGACATCCTGAAAGTGATAAGAAAAAAAATCATGCCACACTTTTGAGACATGAATAAGTTGCCTTCTATTCGTTTATTTGTTTCACTTGCTTCATGTGCGTGACACATAAAACAAGTAATAGAAGCGTTCATCATGTGCAACATGCTAATGAGATATAAAGTGAACTGGTGACGCTGCAGAGATGCTCTGTCTCTGTTGCTCAGAAACTTTCCCGCAAATTATAATAACAGGTTTTTCTGTGCATGTCAGTAAGAATTGCTTATGAAAAATCATAACTGTAAGTATACCACAATATGGAATTGAGTATCAAAACAAATGTGCAAGTTTTCAAAAACATGCACAATTGCCTTTGACTTTCTCAAATCTGCCAAACCCACTAAACTTGCACAAAGAGATCTCTGATAAAACAATTCATTATGTTTTCTTTTTATTATTATTATTGTTGTTCTTCTTTGGATTTCTAACATTAAGTTTTGTTTTAGTTCATGACAATCACCTGATTTCTTCTTTTATAGGCTGACTTGGCAATAACATCAATTTTGAAATAACGGGAAAGTACAAAAACATGTCAGTCTTTGTGACAAACCCAGACTCTGTGGGCGCCATGGCGGCTCATAGGTTAGCAACGTTGCCTTGTAACAGAAAGACGTTGGACTCAAAACCCAGCTCATGCCTTTACTTGAGGGGCTTGCCTGGTCCTAAATCTGCCTGGGGTCTGTGTGTGGTTATGCTGCAGTGCCTCTGTGTTGGACATACGATGGACTGGGTGACTCGGCCAAGGTGTGTTCTGCCCTTTGCCTCATAAGTGATGAAGATCCTGAACAGCATCGAGAGTATTAAACAGGTACTGCATGGACTCTAATCCTACTAATCATGAGATGTTACCAGACTGAATAAGCAAACACAGATTCTCTGTCAACTTAAAGTGAACTATATTTTAAACTTCAAAACAGATCAAAGGAGACAAATTAAAGGGAAAGTGTATTTCAGAGCACGTTCAGACATTTCTGCAGGCCATTCTGGGTGCAAGGCCTTTTAGCAGATAGATTTTTTTCATTTGAGAGCATTTTTAAAATCTCTGAGTTGTTTTGCCATGATAGCTGTGCTAGCTGGACAAACTGCTACCGTAAGATATTGAAACTAATCTGTCTGTTCCACATTGACTTTGTCCTTGAGCTTGTTTGACCATAAGTGCTCCGCTACTCAGCAGGGAAGGAGTTGCATCTGCTGCTAAAACAGACAGATAACAACCGGTCTCTGCTGAAAGACTTGGGGAAATTATGTCCAGAGCTGCATAATCTTCTTCTTCAAAAAAATCGAAATCAGCCTAAACAGTATCACTCGAGATCGAATGAGTGTGGACATATAGTTGTTATGAATACACACCAGCACTGTGTGTGGTTTAGCATCCCAAATCTTATTCCTTTATTTACTCTAAAGTGCTTAACAAGTTTCTTTAAATATTGCAGCTGAAGAGGTTTTCGAAAACATCCAGTAATCACACTGAAGTCACCCATGTGATTAAATATAACACATACCTAATTCAAAATCCAAACCAATAGACAATATTTCATTTTGTATTGCTGTTTCACATTTTTATGTCATTCAAAGCTCCCAGCTGGGCTGCAGGTGTCATCTGCAAACATTAGAAGGCACTTCTGAGCACATCTGCTGTCGATTGCAGCAACGTTTTAACGAAAAGATGGGAATACGATTTTGTTTGACCCCTCGAGCCTAAATCGCTAGACAACAAACCTCTTTTAAATAGTGGGGAAGGGGAGGGCTCACAACACTCTGCGCATGATGTTGTTGGGGGTGGCTTCATACATACAATGAGACACGTGCAACAAGACAGGGAGGCTTAGCAGAGAAGGCCTGAGGAAATGCAAATGGGGTAAGCCCCAAATCCACCACCGCATGCATTGTGACGCCATGGAGTTTTTATGACTGGAGGTCCTGCCACTGCTTTTAAATGTGCACTGAGACACACGAGTACTTTCCAATGAACACCTGCCTGTTGGTCCAATAATGACTCCTTGTCCCTCCTCCCTTTACTCACCCCTTTCTTATGTCCCTATAAAAGACGAGAAACAGGTGCTGGAGGATCGTGGATGTTATTAGTCCATTTACACACCGCTAAAATAAACACACACACAGACACTGGAAAATATTAGTCTACTGTGAACATATAGTTGTCTTGGATTATGATAATTAATCTCTCGAAAGATTGTTATGCTCGCATTTACATCTGTTGTATTCTATAATCAATTGAAGAGCCGAATTTCGGAGCAAATTCCCCAGTACGGATCATTGGGTATTAAAACTACTGGGCCTGGCTTTTCTGTAAAATGTTGTAAAGTCACTTCACATGTTGTATTTTTAACCTATAGGACATGTCAGTGTTAGTTTCTTTTGGTAGCTGGCTATAAGATGCACTTGTCAGATAAAATACACTCTCCGTAAAGCAAACTTTCATCTACACGTGACTTTATGACGTCACAGAAAGCAAATGGCATCGACTCAACAACTGGACTCAGGGATTAGTAACTAGTAGTGCACAGCTCTTGCAGTAAAGAAGTCCAGCTTCTATGGGAGAACGCTGCTTGGATTTCAGGAAAACTTGGCAAAATCAAAATATATAGGAATATCCATTGAAGAAAACGACAGAAGACTGGAAGATTTATTGTCAAAAGTCTACAGCAATAATTACCAACTACATAAAAACACATATGGGGGAACATATCAGGGAACAACTAAACAATGTACTGTTTAGTTGGCTAGAGAATTTTATTTGATATTTTTGTCATTTTCATTGCAAGCATCAATCTATAAACACCTACCATTTTAGATCTTTAAATGAATTCGCTAACAGTATGTGCCTTGTTGTACTTTTTAAGAGTTCTATAAAAAGCAGATAAAGCTTAGGCATACCATGTTGTTGCTTCATTTTCAGTTGCATTCAAGATGATTGAACATATCAAATTGTTTCTTTTGTAAGTCATTGTCCTAAAAAATAAAAACAATTAGGCTAAGTTGGTCCATATTCAAAGAAAACTGAATATTAGTACTGGGCAAAAAAAATCAAACTTTTCCACTTATAAATAAATGAGATGAATAAAAGTATTTCAACATTTTAAAATGTCAAAAAGATAAAGCTTTTTTTATTTTTTTTTCCACAGTAAAAGCAGGTGTATGATTCACCAAACTGGCCATAAAGTGATATCAACAGTTTTATGTAAGATTGACGGCATTGTTTTCCAGGCTGGTCTGAAAACAAACATCACAAGCAGCTACACCTGATTATGATCCAGTTGTGTGTGGTGGGATCAGTAGATCACCCGAGACCCTCTCGCCATGCCGCCCTCCCGGCCTCATCTTCCAGAACCGTGGGGGGCCTCTGGTGCGCGGGGTGGGGGGCTTGATCAATAGGGATTTAGTGTGTTTGTCAGCGAGCGTTATGTGTCTGCAGTGGTCGGCTTCTGTTACCCGGCCTGCATATGTGTTTCCATCTGGGCGTGCAGTTAAGTGATGCTGGGAGGGGGTTGCTGTGTCTTTTAGTCTAGTGCTATAGTTGTGACTGATAGGACGGTGGGGCCCCGGCGTGCGGAGGCCCAGGGGAGCGGCTCTGTATTGGCAGACTCTGCGGAGAGGCTTTCTGTTCCTCCATCGATCTCAACATGTCAATTAGACAGACTGAAATAAATGTGCCCTGAACCTCAGTGAGCTGCCCGTATGAGGAGGCTCCCATGTAAACGACACCCACACATCAACCCCCATGTCACCGGAGCCAAAGGGCCCCGTGGGTTAGAATTGACCAAGAGCTTTTCCGTTGCACAGATTGTTTTTCGCTTTGACCCGAGGACTGGCCTGAGAAAGTTTCAGACAATGTTTCTGACGCTGTGGACATCCTGTCGACGAGTTACCTTTTATGGTTAAAACTTTAGCTTCTCTCTTGCTAAAAAACAGTTGTTATCTAACAGTGCAAGGAGCTACTTTTTCAAGACATCTAAGATGTTTATATAAGTATGCGTGCTGCCTGAGCTGCCTGGCTGTAGTGATTGTATACGATGGGATAAAAAAACAGTAAACAGAATAATCTAATATCACTTTTTTAGTACAGAAGTGTTAATGTGGAATTGGAATAAAAACAAAAATGTCTGAAACCAGAGACTGACTTGGCAAATAGTTAGTCAGATCATTTAAATGCACATTTTATACACATAATACTTTAAAAAATAGCAACAAAAACAATACGATTTCCTGAACGAGAAGCATACGTATATAATTCCTGGTAAATGTTAGATGGTCTGCACCTGTGCAGTGCCATATCAAGCACCAGGACTCCAATTTGTGTGGCTTTAATCAATCAGTGCCATCAGGCCATCTGATCACCAGCAGTGGTTTTGATAGTTGTAAGATTTGAAGAATTTTTTTATTCAAATTTCATCAGTAATTGCTTAGGTTATTTGTAATAACAAATACCAAGCTCAACATATAGGAGCAAATAGTTATTAATAAAAGATATGGTGGTTTAAAAAAACAAGTTTTGAAATATAATCAATGGGGCAGATGTCAAAGGGTAAATGTCCAAATTATGAGTTAGTAAGCAAATTACCGTAACATTTCATGCATGGATATGAAGAACTGCTTATTGCTCTTAGTAAAACACACCATTCCTGGCAGGATTGGTTGAGGATTTTTAATGGTCCACACCATTTTTTTTGACGTCAGGACTTTGGGGAGGGAATTCTGAAGGCTTAGTGTTAGCAAGTCTCATCCAACTGGCTCAAGTCAGTCGTAAAGGCTATAAAGGCTCAAGTCAGTCGTAAACCTGAAATTTCTGAGTGAGTCCACAGTGAAACACATTTAACACCAACAGGAACTGAGAGGGTGCCAACCAAGAAAGAAGTCCCTGTTACAAAACCAACACCTTCAAGATGTTCTAATATTTACAGCTGCCCAAAGGGACAACCCAATTATCTTGTTGCACGGTGAGACATTACAAAAGTTAAGTTTTTTTTTTTTTGCCAAAATGACCAAAATGACAAAAGGAGGTCTCAGTCATCGGGGCAACATGTTGGGGGTCCTGGTGACTCTGGATGGAATGAGGAAGATGGAGGATTACCCCATATTATGTCTGTTTTACCATGAAGCGAAAGCTTGTGGCCGAAACTTTGACACATTCTGGTGTGTCACTGTGGTACCTGATCAATTTCAGATTCAATTGTATTGCCATTGCACATGTTAACACAATGCATGTTACGTCTGACCAGTAATGAAATAACATATGGTGCAGTAATGCACAGATGTGAATGGCTTTTAACTACCGACCTCAGCCAGCCATTTGTATACGCATTGGAGTACAATGTAAAGACTTACACATATGTACAGTATGCAGTTTGTCAAGGTACATTGACTCAGGTTATTAGACTCTGTGTTGATTAGAATAAATCCACAATAAAATCAAGCTTTTCCTCCCAATTCTTAGAATCAGCTAAAAAGAGAATCGTTCAAATGATAAAAGATTCATCCAGATGATGTGAGTACAAGCACCTCTGACTTTAACTAAATGCACCTTTTCCTCAGAATGTGCTTCAAAATCTTATTTGTCTACTCTATCTGAACAAAGACTTTGGGGTTGGAAACATTCAGACCCACACAGACACAAACAGCGTTGTGGAGAACACAGGATTAGAGCATAAAATTGACTGTGTCCAAACAAGTTGACTGTTATAGAGATGGATTGGTGGTGAAGCCTCTTGAAGCTAATGCCTGGGAGAAGTGGGCGAAGCCCTGACTGGAGGTAATAAACCGGTACTACCTCCGTCTCTTCCCCCTCACTACATCACCTCTCCTCGGCCATATTCGCCGTCCTCCATCATCCAGGCTCTTCACGCCCCTGTGAGAGGACGCCCTCCCCGCCCTCCTCCTGCCCCACCCCTTCTCTTCTGCCTTTTCTGCCCTGATCAGAAGGATTTACCGTGCGCTCGGCCACAGGTCCCAGCCGGTCACGCACACACCCTTCTGGGTCGATCCAGGTCAAATTCAATTTGTAAGATATTATGTATTGATCCCTGTGCTCTGTCCTGTGTTCCTCCCAGCCCTCGGTGAAGCTGTGGCGGTGAAGCATATTGACCCAGATGCATGATTCCTCGGATCGTCGTCATCATCGTCGTTGTCGTGGCAGAAGTGTGGCGGTCTGAGCCGGTGTTGGGGTTGGTGGCCTTGGGCTTTTTACTGGTGACCCTTTGTTACATCTGCTGGCCAAAATTCCCATTAAGATTTGCAAAGCTTGTTTGCAGAATTTTATTTATTTATTTATTTTTATTGAGAGCAAATATCTCATCTCCCAGTTCTTCCGCTAAGGGTTTTATGGTGCCATTTAGCTGAAAAACGGGATCTAAATCTTTCGGGTCAATAGCTGCTCCCCAGTCTCTCTATCAAATCCACAGCTAAATAATTCAAGTGAGATAGTTAAACCCCTCAGAAAATAAATTGCAAGAGGGGGGAAAAAGCCCTCAGTGTAATTTGGATGTTAGATTTATGAGCATGACATACACTGCTGTGAGCGGTGGAGGGAAGGGAAGGTAGGTGCCATTCATAAATTTGCAGGTTAAATCAATGAGTGCTCCATCTGGATAAATTAAGATCCACAGAGCTTTTATGACTTTCCCTAATACATTTACATCAAATATTCAGGAGGCTTGATCACTTTGCTGTTAGATAGATCATGAAATGACAATGTTGACAAAACAAAACGGTACTGGCCCGGCAAAAGCGTTTAAATCCTTTGAAATTGTTCACATTTCGTCACTTTGCAACCGCAAATTTTATTGCGTCCAAATTTTTTCAAGCCTTTTTTTCTTTTTGACAACTTCATATAAATTCACTGCAACAATCTGACTCTGGAAGTCACCTGATTAGTAAACGGCGTCTCCTCGTGCGTATTTCAGAGGTTGTTCTTATCAAAGAATAGCGTCTCCACTCCATGATGCTGCCAGGACCACGTTTTACAGTTAGGATGGATGAAGCACAGTGTGAAGAGGGCATAAGATTTCAAAATTGGTCACATTTTCAGCATCAGACCACCCTGCTTCCACATGTTTTTGTTGTAGTTTGTGACAAATGGAAAATGTGATTTCTCATCACTTTACTTTAAAAATGCCTTTCTTCTTAAGAGAAGCATGAAGGGCAAGTCTAATAGCATTTTCCAACCAGCTCATTGCAAATGTTTAGTTGATTTAAGTCGAGGTTCTGCAGCCAAGATTCCAGAGCCGTCCATTGAATAACTTTAACCAGAAATGATACAAAAATAATACTGATTTAGGTGGGAAGGTTTGTTTTAGCAGCTTTATTCAGATTTTACAGGAACACTAAACCAGTGGTAAAAGGTTTTCTTGTCGAGTCCTTTTATAAAAATGTGAAAAGTGTATTTCTTCCCTCAAAAACTGCAAATACTGTGTCCCCATAAATTCAATTTCCAGAGCAATGGGTAAAATAAGACTGGACTGTAAAGGTTTCTGAACCCTGGTTTAGGTGGACTGATTGAATTGCGCAATAAAGTCCTGATTTAAAATACAGTACTACGTTATCCATCAAATATCTGTTGTGTTCCTTGATCTGCACGATACCGTTTGTTCACTAATGCTCTCTGAGGCTTTTACACAATAAATGTATTTATGCTCAGTCTGAATTACACACAGTGGCATCCATTTTTAATACAATTGGTTGAGTTTTATTTAGGGGTATCAGAGGAGGCAGATATTGGTCAACCACCTAAAATCACAGTAAGATACTTTCTGGTTTGAAAGGCAAAATATGTAAACATTTTTTCCAAGTCCCATTCTGTAACACATGCATGTCATGACCCACAGGAAAAAAAAAAAAAGAAAAAAAAAGAAAAAGAAAGATAGTCCCTCAGACCTGGATCCCGTCAAATTCATAATGGAGTACCACAAACATCCGACACATAAGCAGATGAGCAGAGGTTTTGCATGGCTGCTGCTGATAAGAAAAATAAGGTCAGGCGCTAACGGGGGAGAAAGCGCAACGCCAAGGTGAGCAATGGCCATGACATTTTCGCAAACCAGGCTAATTCCCCAGAAAATTTTGAAAGGGCACGTTGCACATTATTGCATCACGACGGTGATCGCGTTCAAAGCATATCACTCTGTTTTCCACTGAAGCTCATTTACTCTAGGCGCGAGTAATGTTCTTTGTCAAAGAGCCACCAGCTGTCCCAAGAAACACATATCTAGATTACCACGCTTCATGGTCGCGCGTTCCAAAACAAAGCTTGAAAGTGGAAATTCGCTAAAGTTGCAGAGTAGAACGAAGCAATAATCTATAAAGAGCAACCATCATTTCGCTTCTTAAATCCGCTAGACTTTGCACTCAAAGCTTTGGTCCCAGATTGAGGATGCGAGGAGCACACGTGGATGCCTTTTTGTGTGTGGATGCCTTTTTGTGTGTGTGTGTGTGCTCAAACCAGGAGAGCGACAGAGAAAAGACAGAAGGCAGTCTGAAGGGAGCCACTGTGGAGTTTCCTCGTCATATTGTGGGATTCCCTCCGCTTACTCGTCCACATCCCGCCCCGACAAGGAAGCATGAAACACTCTGTGACTCCCCTGGGAGGAAACACGAGCCCGCTCTGCTTTGTGACTCACCATGACCTCCAGCCGAACCCTTTATCACATGCTTGTTTTCGAAGTACCCAAGAGGAAATGGAATGTGCCAGGAATACGGATGCATTTGCTGGAACTGCATTTATATTTGCATTTCAGAGTACACAGTGCACTTTTTGTTGTTGCTGTTGTTGTTGCTTCGCCGTACGGCTTCAAACCTCACAGCGGGCAGAATAAATTTAGTCTCAGCAGAGATATCGCGTAAAGTAGAATCACATGGTCAGATTAGTCATTTCCTCCATGAAATCTGTGACACCTTGCATCTCCTGTAAACGGTATCAGACGGTACAAATTCCTGGAACTGCGTGTAAAAATGCACAAGTTAAGAAATGTTGAGTGCGTAACCTTAAGTTCTTGCAGAAAGCAGGTTAAGGTAAAGTAGATGTGTGGATTTAAATGTGATGACTGGATGACCGTCGATAAGGACTCGAGCTGCGCCTACACATCTGGATTTTTTTTTTTTTTGGTATGGCACACAGCATCACCAGCTTCTGAAAGAGTAAAGCGGCATCATGTCATGTACTGCACACCTTTCAAAAAAGATCTGTTTTTTTTTTCAGAAGACTACAGAATAATTTCCAAAAAAAGCATTTGAGATCATCACAATATTTGGGAGATAACACTTGGAATTAAAATTTCCAAATTTGCCTTTTTGGAACCCCACATACTTTTAGATATTCTGTTTTTTTTTTTTGTTTGTTTGTTTCGTTTTGGTAGAATGACAAACTTTGCCCTCACTATATGCCTTGTAAAATTGGTCTACCATATATATTTTTTAAACTAATGCATGTAAAGCCTCTTACGTGCACTTGTCAAACAAATGTAGTTTTGAGCAATGCTGAATGTTATATTTTCCAGCTAAACACCATCTTTAAATGTGATAACCAGAGATAAAAGAGGGACATCCTCTTCGTAAAAACTCTTAAAACACTCAAAACTAAACATAAATGAGTCTTCAATTAGCTCGCAAAATAGAAGTGGAGGTCACTTTGATAAGAGTTCCCAGAAACCCTATGTAAAACGTTGCAGAGCAGCGACTTACTTTTTTAAAGGTTAGTTGCTACAGGCAGCTCAGACGCACGACGCTAATTATGGACCTAATGAATAACTTCAGCCGTCACAGTCCAATATCAGCACATGTGGATTTTCAAACCCCTGGCAAGCATTAAAACATAATTTCTTGCTAATTTCTTGTTATTCACTTGAAAGCAATATCATTAGTCCTGGGGAGGAGTAATTTTTTTACACTTCTTATAAAATTACTTTCCCATAATTCCCCCTAATCATGGCAAATTAAGGCTGATTCAGCCGTCATTAAGAACTAAATGTATTCCTCTGCAGTCTAAGTTTAGACAAATGGTACATTTTTGGACAGGGCAATCCATAAATACTCTGTATGAAAAGATTATTGACAGAACACCTTTGTGGATTTGTGTCTGTAGACGTGGATTATTTTTATGACCTGCCAAACATTTTCAAGCAAACCTATTTGCTTCCGCAGTCGTAGCCTGGTTTCACTCTCCTTTTTCATACAGGAAGTCGTGCAAATCTGGAGCCACATCCCCTGGAGAAAAGTTTCTCCCTTTTATGACATTTTAAATAATTCACTATATACTACGTTTTTTTTTTTTTTTTTTTTTTTTTTTAATTGGAAAGTATTTACCTGTTTGACTCAGTTATGACTAGGTTGGGTCTGTTTTTCGTCTCTCATCACAATCCACGTGGCGCCGCTTTCCATTTACGCTCAGAGGTTTAAACTCAAACCTGGGAATTGTGTCAGAGCCAATTTAAGCATGTTCCAGTTAAAGTTTGGGAAACCATTAGGGTTTGTCAGTTGTTTCTTTCAATTAACCTAAGTTACAAGTCCACTCATAGTAATTCAGGCAAACAGCGGCTTTCCTGCATTGCCAGTGTGTGACTGATGTAGTCAGAGAAAAACAGACAAAAATACAAATAGCCAATTTATTTCACTGCTTTACGCTCACTGATTTCTGGAAGTTTGCTTGATGTTGCTTTTGTTTCTTTCTCATTTAGATGTTGTTTTGAGATATAGACAAATAAATCCGTGAATTTTCATTAAAAAATGTATACACATTTTTAATTGTGCTTCTTTTAAGTCCACACATTTGGCTAATTTGATTTTATTTAGAGATCAGCTCCTTTAAGAAATAATGTTGTTTTTGGCATTGTACCATTGAACATATCAAGATTTAATATTTGTAAGTACAAAATATTTGTAGTTTACAGTCACAATTTACACCCTCTGTAAAATGCAGTAGACATTACAGAAATTTTTGAAACAGAAAAGTACTGAAAGCTGACCTCACTGAATGACCAAAGGAATTTGCTTATCTGTCTTCACACAAAGAAAAACTTGAACGAGATGCCATTGTTATTCCATAGGGTGTAATATGATGTTGGTCCAGCTTTCGCATCTAGAAGAGTTTCTATGTAAAATGAAACTTAGAAAATGTTCAATTCAGAATCATATTTTTAAGATCAAACAAGGATGTTTGAGATGCGGTCTCAGCTCTAATTCACCTTAAAAGATGGTCAGTAAAGCCCATCAACCCCAATCTTGCTCCTCCACTTGTTTTTTTTCTTTCTTTTTTTTTCTAAAGATAGCTTTCTGCACCGATTTGCAATCAAGTTGTAACAGAAAGAAGCCGTAACCAAACTGTTCCCACAAAGTTGGTGGTATAAAATGTTCCAAAATATCTCAGGACTCTGCAGATTTAGGAGTTACTTTAACTGGAACTCCTGAAAAACATCTGCACACCAAAATCCCTTCTGCATATCACTTTACTCGTGAGAATGCAATCAGGCACATGCCATTCTTCTGGAAGCTGCCAGTGGACATTGTCCAGTGGACTGCCAAACAGAGAGGCATGACTTTCCACTTCAGGGAACAAGTCTCTACTGCCGTTCAGTATAGCATGCTTTATATCACTGCGTCAGATGCCGCGAGTTGTACAAATACTTGGTGACGTAAGGTTTGCAGCCGTTTAGCCATGAAAATCTATTCCATGAATATTATAGAAAGACCGTTCTTGAGCCTATTTGAAGGCAAAACGAAGGAGGTCTGCGGTTACTGATGCTGCAGAAGGTTGGCGACCTCTGCACACTGTAGGCCTCGCCATCCGGTGACTTCACTCTGTGATTCTGATGCGGTCTAAAAGTTCATTGTTGAGTTGTTGACGTTTCTACTCCCACTTTATGATAGTGGCACTAACGGCTGACTGTGAAATACTTAAGAGTGAGCAAATCTCACGACTGGACTCATTGCACAGGTCGGACCCTATCATGTTACCACACTCTCAGGCAGGCGAGTCATTGGGAAGTCCATTCTTTCACAAATGTTTACAGAAGCAGGCTGCATGCCTGGGTTTTATATGCTTGTGGCCTTGGATGTGATTAGAAAACCTGAATTCAATGATTTGGAAGGGTGAGCCAATACGTTTGGCAACAGAGCGTATGCTGAAGATTGCAATTCCTTCTAAGTTGAAGAATCAGGCATGTCTGACTAAAACTCGGAGTGAGAATTCACGTCCTAGTTTTGGTGTTTCGTTTTTCTTAAAGATTTTCATGAGAAACACAAAAAGTCACAGTTACATAATAAATAAAACCAAACCGGTATATCCTAAGCATTTTATGAAATGAAGTCCTCAGTCTCATTCGGTAGCATTTCTTATGTTTTGAAACTCATGAAAATCCTTGACCCACGTGACGGCGTCCAACCGCGCCGACTCGGTGAAGATTCGCTGTCGATTTTCTTTCTTTTGGAGGTTTGCTTCCTTTCTCACTTCCTTCCTCTCCTGCAGACTTCAGGTCTGTCTGAGTTTGGTGTCACGGGCTAACAGTCGGAGACGGGGCCGGCAGCAAGCCTGGATTACATCAAACACACACCAGACGCTGCAGCCGGAAGACAGGCAGGAACCATGAAACTCTGCTCAAGTCTGTCACTGTCTATCATCAAAAAAGAAAAAAAAAAACAGTCTTAGAACAAACGGGTGTCAGGCAGGTGGGGAAAGGATGTAAGCTAATATACAGACCAGTTTTTTTTCTTTTTTTTTTGGTTGTAAGAATGTTGCTTTGCTCAGACATGTCTGAAGACGTAGATAAATAGAGGAAGGAAAATGAGAAGATCAGACGTGGTGTCAAGTGGTTACAGTGCTCTCATTCATCTGCAAACCTCTTTTCTTTTTCTGCATGGCAATTATGAAAAACTGCACATGCCAATTTTCCAAGAGAAAAGGTTATTTCAGTGGATGAAGATAGACTTTCCACTCAACCTGTGTATAATCAAAGAGCAAAAACAATGAAACTGGGTTCTCTCTGTGACTTTCCTGTGCAGCTTTTTGACATTTTACAGGGCTGTTTTTTCACCTAATGTGCTGTGAATGCAGAGAACTAAGTGGTGAAGTATGTCGCTTTCATGTGCACCTATGTGTCATTTTGTTGCAGATTTCTGTTTCCAAGACATATTTGCAATGAAGGTTGTTCAAAAACAAAAGAAAGTATGTGTGTGTGGGGGGGGCTGGGGGGGAGGGGGAACAAAATCTTTGGCTTTCAATATACTTTAAATTAGATTTATAGCTTTGTTTGTAGCTTTTGAGATTCTGACTGATGAGTTGGAAACAAAAGCCATCCACAAACTGTTTAACGTTTCAAAGTGAAATGTAAACATGTCCAGCCTGAACAAAACCAGGCAGGATTCAAGACCCCGTACACCTGAGCAGGCCGGATCGGACCAGAGCCGCGAGACGTCTGTCAGTCAATCCGGATTTTTTTTCAGCCAGTCTGCGAAGTATCGATCTTCCCTATTGATTCGAGTCGCTGTCCATCTGCCTGATCCTAATGTTGCCACAAGTTCGTTCGCAGAGAAGAGAAATTTCGGAGGGAAAGAAAACGAGGGCGCAGACAAACACGTACGAATGCAGATTGTTTGGTACATCAGGAGCTGCTGGAGGGGACAGAGAGTCCAGCCTGTCGATCCTGAACAGCTGGTGTTGATAGCTAATCTGTTCCTAGCTGGCACTTTTTGTAAAACATGAAACCCAGCAACCTGATAGCACGAATTAATAAATGAACAATTTCGCCTACAACAGGGGCCCCCCCTGTTCCATCTGGGTTTCTTTACACAGACACAATAGACACTTAGAAGGGGCCCGCAGGGGTTTTCATTCCCTCAAGTACAAACTGCGCAGGCCGCTGGATGACTGAGAACCACTAGATCGCATAATGACACCGAAAGATGGTATCCTCGCTCATGCCGCCAACCGGAGTAACACACACGGTGGGGATCCGTGAATTGGGTTTTTTCTGAGGGAAGCGGCTGCCGCTTCTCTCCTTCTCTCTTTTTTTTTCCAGTTATTTAAAGTGGGCCCTAATAAGCAGCGTGGGTGGGGAATGAGGAACCATTAGCTCAATAGCCTCAGCTTTCGCTAGCTTCTTTGCTTTTCAAACCCAAGCAATGGGAACACCTGCATCAAGAGACAGGCGAGGCAGGGGGAGCGAAGGGGAAAAAAAAAGTGTCAGGGTGGTTTAGAACTGGAAATATACTGTAAGTGGGAGAAAGACAGAAATGCATTTTCTTTCCATATAAGAAGATTCTTTTTTTTTTTTTTCTTTGCCATCATGTGTGGTTTGTAAAAAATCAACGCGTCTGATTGGCTTCAGTTTCTGGTACAATCTAAGCGACTCACTGACGTTTCTAAATGTAAGGTTTTAAAGCAATTTAAGTACTGCAGAAGATGTATTCCTGTCCTGTCCCTTCCACAAGCACGTGCTAAAGACGCTCAAGTAAATCAGGACTATCGCTGCCATCGTTGGATGATTTATCAGTTACCAACAAACATGAAATTAAGACGAATGTGGTATCTAATTTTTAAACTAAGCTTGTTTTCTCCATTTACATCACAAAAACAACCATGGAGGAAAATCCTGGTCCCACAATTTGGTTCTTCTCTTCGCTAGACTCAATATGTTGGCTTCTGAAAATGATTAAAAGCACTGTCGAGTAGTAGCCAGGATAGAGTCCTCCAGTCTTTTTTCAAATTACAGCAATAGCAATACTTCTAAAAATTGCTTAATACGTAGAAAATATCTTCTGTGTTGGACATGGGCACTAGCTCCCCTGTGACCCAGCAAGTAGGTATTGGCAAAGTTTGGATAGAAAATGTGATAAGAAATATTTTTGCCTCCTTTTCACATTTGTAACAATGCAGCTGATGAAGGAACTATGACCTTGTCCCATTTAAACAATAAAAGTTGATATTCTTTTTTTTTATTAGCATTTTCTCTGTGAAAAACAAACTGTTTACATACAAGAATGCAAAAACTCATCCACAGAATTCAAACAAAGGATTATGAGTTTTAGGAATACACTGCAGGTATTTTACACGAATCCTCTCCAAGGCTCCGCTGCCTGTGCATTACATTTCCTGCGTCTCCTATTTATGCAGTATTTGAGATACTGAGCCAAAATCAACCAAGCCACCTATACATTTTACACTCCTACAACTATAAGGCGTAAAAACCACATTGTGAAGCAAATTATATTAAGACATGACGCAGCACTCCTTCTAAGAAGTAACGTCATGCTTCCTTCGAGAGATTTATTTAACCTAAAATAGCAAGTTTATTTGTCATTTCTTGTAAACATTTCAGTTTTCTTGGGTCCACAGTTTCCAGTTTTGTCTCACTCATGTGCTGTGCGTACCTGCAAGACACAGGCCAGAGGCCGCTGCTGACATTAAGTCATAAAACTAGACGCTTAGCATCGTTTTTACAGTTTACGTTTATGGCTCATTTGGCAGTTGACAGAGATTAGTTACACTTTTCTATCAGATTGGCCTTTTCATACATGCGATTGTGGAGCCAAGCAGTTCAGACTTGACTTGTTTGTTGGATTACGTCGCGGTTTTTAATCGGAAAGCACGAGGCGTGAATGGGAAGGAATGCAGGTCTTTTGAGATAAAATTAAATATGTTCGGCTTTCAAAAAAAAAAAAAGTATCCTTCAACTTGTTCAAACTTGCTGAGAAGGGAACACTTATCCCACATGTGTGCTTTTGCCATTGACAGCTGCAATTGATGCAATTCATGACAAAAGGGGAAAAGAATGAAACAGAGGCACTGTGGGTGCTGAGTGAGCCTGTCAGGCATCTGATCTATGGCGGGACAGATGCAGAGGGCCGGGAGGCTGAGGTAAGCTGGCAGGCAGGGCACTGAGGATAAAGAACACAGAGACACAGAAGAGGAGCAGGCATGCAAGCTATGTGATGATTATCAGAAAACACAGGGCCCCGTCTGTTCTCCACCCAGCCCGGCTGCGAGGCACAGGGCTGGGTCTGAAAGCAGGTGTGCTGGGTGGGGAAACACAGGAAAAGGGTTTGGGGGTAGGAACAGAGATGCAGACAGGCATGAAAATGGAGACTAAAGCTGGAATGAAACAGGAGCAAGAAAAAAAAAATCCAACAAAATACACTAAGACAGAGGTAATTATTGATAAAAGACTGCAAGACAGAAATGTGCTTCTGAGATGGGAACGGGGGTCACAGCAGGTGAAGGAGAACAGCGCACAAGTCTTACTGGAAGCTATGTTCGCCATTAGAGTCTTTCGCTGGGTTCAATAAAGAGCTCAGACATGGAAGACTGTATGCCTTCCAGCATCGGCCTGAATGTTCAGATGTCAATATAGAAAGCGCCGCGCATCAGAGGAATCGGAGGGATCAATGACGAGCAAAGACGAGCGTAAGTGGATCAGGGTGCCCCTTAGCTGACCCCTTATCACCGCCATACCTGTGGCTCGTCTTATAGTCCCTGTGCTCACATACAAAAACCGCCTGATGTTCTGTGTGCAAATGAACAAACACTTATCAGTAGTGAACACAAACAGCAAATCAGCCAAACTTAATGCATCTAGGAATTTAACAATGGTAAAAGGCGGCTTGCTGGAAGAGACTGAGCACCAGAAGGTTGAAGGAATAGGATTTAGGTGGCTCTGAGGCAGCTGCCAGACTTTTCGATTTACAGAGAATGGTCCAAAGAAAAGGAGCTCCAATAACCACTCGTTGCCAGGCGTTAGGAACACCGTTCCTGAACGCACAACAGATTGAACCTCGAAGTAGCAGAAAATCACAGTGGGTGCCTCTCCAGTCAGCTAAGAACAGGGAGCGGAGGCTACAATTTGCACCAAATGAGGGCTGTTCTTACGAGTGTTGATTTCAGCCGTGATCTTTGGATGGTAGAGTCGGAATATGGCCTTTTAACAACATGCTGGTGGAGGCAACGTAATGGTCTGGTGGACTTTTCTTAGTAAAGTCCGCCAGACTTTATTACTTGATTGGTCCCCTTAGTGCCAATCAAGCGTTGCGTCAACTACCTGAGTATTGTTGATGCCATGTTTATGCCTTTATGGCCACATTGTAGCCTTCTCGTGATGTAGCCTGCAAGATAAAGCATCTTCTTACAATACTAAAATCAACTCAAACTTGTTTACCATTACTGAAACTCTAGTGGGCTCCATAATGACCAGATCGCAGCGCGAGATCCTTTGATACGAGGTGCAACGAAAAGTTGACGTGGCAGACAAAACTTCAAGAAACGTGTGATCCTCTCATGTTAGTTTGGGCCAAACTCTCTGTAGAATGTTTTCAACACCTTGTTGAATCTATGTCAGGAATAATTACGGCAGTTCTGAAAGCAAAACGGGACCCAAACTGGTTTTAGTAAGTTTAACCCAGTAAAGCGGGTTTGTGGGTGTAGTTTTGCACTTAAATTCATCTCGCTTCAAACCAGTCATGCTCATAAAATCACAAGATGACTGAAACTGTACAGTTGTGGTTTCGTGAAGGCCAAATATAATCCGGTCACAGCACATTTGTTCACTTTTTATAAAAGCTCAACAAGCTCCTTTTTTCATACTTCCTGAGAACTGTCTGTTAAGAAGATTTTCACAGGGCAAATAACCGAATTGTGACTAAACATTGCAACAGAATAAAACACAGATTAATCAGCATGCACCAGTGTAAAGTTTAAGTGTGAAAACACACACACACACACACACACACACACACACACAGCCATGGTTGCCTTGTCAGCTGCTGCAGCTTCTGGTAAAGAGCGCAGGCTGTGGGAGTGCAGGGACATTTCTCGCTAAGGGAAGTGCTTAGGTTTTGCGGTCTCGTTTTAGCCCTCGTGTTGAGAAATGGCCAAACTCTACTTTCATTTCAACTGGAGAGACTTGCAATTACGCTCTGCTCAGTCACATGACCAAGATGCATGGCTTTTTACTGCGCCGTCGAGGCCCTCCAAGGCTGATATGCCAAGAATGAAAAATATTGAGGCAGCCCCTACCTCCCTTCCTTCACTTACTCCGCCGCTCTGACTCTCCCGCTTTTTTTGCAAATACACACATGCGCTCCAGTTACTGTCCTACCTTCTGCATGGCCGACGGCTTCCCAACTCATCTTTGTATTATTTGGTCTCGAGGAACAAAACATATCTGGAACTGGAGTGAGCAGACTCAGCGATAACGCTTCAGATGTTCCCAGGCTAGCATGGCCCCAGTCCATAATGCTTATATTCTTCCCTCTGCTGTTTATTCCATTGGAATACAGATCAATATCCCAAGACAGCAGATGACCAGCAGCATCGGATGAAAACAAACAAACAAAAAAAAAAACTCTCATCTAATTGGCAAAGAGTTGCCATTAATCCACTATGTATGCATGTTTCTTTTGTATTGTGTTTGTGCTTTTCCATTGTCTTCCACTTTATTTCAAAGTCCAAGGATTTTCTTTTTCTTTCTACCCCTCCCATCGATAGACAGAGCATCTTTTTTTTCTTCCAGCAAAGGAGGACATTGATAAATTACAGCAACCTGAGCCCGGGAGTCACAATTAAGATCCCTTCAGGATAAAGATAAAGGTAAATTATTTACATTAACTAGACGGTTTAGATCACCCCACATTCCTCTGCAAATGGGCAAAAAAAAAAAAAAAAAACTCCTTCCTCTGGAAAGCTGGAAGAGCTGACTTCGGTAAATTGTTTGTGCTGTTAATTAATGAGCCGGGCAAATGTTTGCCTGCGTGTGCGTGTGTGTGTGTGTGTGTGTGTGTGTGCGTCCTTGTGATGGTTCTATGTGTGTGTTAAGGTGAGGTGAAAGAAGAGCAGTAAAGGGGAATAATGTGGTGGGTGGTAGAGGAAGAGGCCGGCCTATTAAAAACGGCAGTTGAGAAACATCCTTTTATGCTGCTCGAATTTCCACTTTACCTCAAATTGTGACGCTGTTGCCCTTTAGGATATAACAGAATTATGGTAACATTAACAATAGCTCCGTTATACATTGAGTACATTTTTGTCACAATATATGCGGGAGAGATGGATAGCACCAGGTAATAGCAATAGCCCAATTAGCATTTAGTGAGTGCTAATTGGGCTAGCATTCACTAAATACACTTTTACAATGAAAAGAGTATTTCATTATACTATCTACACAATTTGGAGACTTTCAAAGGTAGACAATAAAATATTTTGTGAAGAAAAGAAAAGAAAGAAATCACTGGTCACAATAGCTGTAACTTCAACTTAGACAATGTTGAGTTAATCATAATGCAAAGGTAGAACCCCCCCTCCAAAAAAAAAAAAAATATATATATATATATACATACATAAATGTCACATTTTTGATAAATATGAACACAAGTGGAAAAAAAATAGAAAAATTTAGAAAGACAAACACATCTGTGTAAAATAAGGAGTGGAAATCTATCTGAGTAAGAAACATTGATTTTGGCCTCACTTTCTCTGGCCTAATTCCAAAGCAAAGTTTTTCCACCTGTGAAATTTAGATAACATTTCCAAACTGACAACCCATGTTGTGCTTCCATTTGTTTGAAATGCATACATGCAAACACACATGTCCTTCCTCGGATTTCCAGTGCAGAGAAGGAACAATTTGTTTGTATTAGGGAATGCGTGAAGGGTTTTTGGCAACGTTACGGTGTATTTCTTGAAGCTTAGAAAAACAAAACTGCTGATTCGAAAGTCAGCTTTGATAACATGAAAATCATCTATCATGTACCACCTAAAATAATCAGTTTGGGAATCCTGTCAGTCATGCAGTAAAAAGTGTTTGTCCTCTTTTGGGGGAAAATAAAAAGTCTTTCGAGTGTTTTTCCAAAGAGTAAAAAGGCCTTAGTTATGTACCAACCAAGTTACTTTCTCTCCAATACCAATCTGATTTGTGTAGCTGTTTGCAAGTTCACCTCAGTAAATTCAGTTCATTATTTTTTATTGAACATCCCTTTGCTTTAAAGTGCATTACAATAAAACGCTACATTTCATCAGTTGTTATATGCCTTACATTGGTAATGTTATTGCGTCCAGACTAGCTCACTTACCAGTGACTCTCTGGATAATTCTCTCATTCTTTCAAAATTTTTGTCCCAACAGGACATCCCACAGCATATGTGTTGTTTCAACACGCAGTTAACGAGGTTAGGTAATCTTCCACACGTCACCTGCATTATTTGTCTCAAGTCACCTCATTCTTTGGTTCTGCTGACAATGATTTATGCTAGGTCAGTTTCCTGAAATGCTAGCTTAATGCTAGCAGGTGTAGTCCTTGTTTTTCTATGACTTTATGATAATTCAGGTCTTCACACAACCAATTTCAGGTAATAGTATACTGAGAGAACTTATGAAAACATAGCTTATCTGCTTCCTGACCTTGGTCTTTGTCTTTTAAACGTGGACAGTTGAGGATATCTGAGCACAGCTAGCGGAGCAGCTCACATGACACAGGTGGGCAGTCAACACAGTCTCACTGAACGCCACCGTAAATGTCGAAAAACACTAAAGCTGTCGGTGAATACCCATTTAGTCAACGAAATGATGTGCACGACTATATCACATCTTGTGATATAGTCATTATGCACACCAAAACAGGATTTAGATTTAAACACTTTAAAGGGGGTTAACCAATCTACAAAATTCAATACTTTGAGGTGAAAAAAATAAGAATTTTAACCTAGATGTTTGCCTGGTTCAGCTCTTGTGAAAGGTAAAAAAAAATACTTCATTGGATCGTGCAATTTGCTGGAGACATGTCCCATTTATCCTGCCAGGCAGAGATACCCATTGGCTTCCTCGGATCAATTAAAAAACATGCCTCTGAGTTGTAAGTCCTGTTTCTGTTTGTGTATCAGTGCACTTCTGACTACACGTTTGCATATTTGCACAGCTGTGTGTGTTTATATCCACCAGTGCATGTGTGTGCCCACGCGTGAAAGTCTGCGTGAGTGCGCATGTGCATGTGTGTGTGTGTGTGTGTGTGTGTGTGACAGAGAGAGAGAGAGCGCCAGGAAGAGAGTGGGTGGGATAAGTTTTGACAAAGTTCCCCATTTTTTAGAAATAATCACTTGTTCCCGTCATAGAGTTGTGTGCGACTGCGGCTGATGCTGAGAAGGGAAGCCCAGAAAAGGCCTCTCTGGTTCTCTGTTGTCTCCTGCTCATCTCTTTGTTCCTTCATCTCTCCGGTGCATCCGACCCTGTGTCCCTGTAGCTCCTAACGAGGGGGTGTGGTTGTCACTGGAGCCATCGGAGCTGAATTACCATATTAATTAGCTCATCTTTTGACCGACAAACACCGAGCTGAAATGTCACCACACTCACATTGGCCATAGGAAACACAATTAGTGGAAGTCATTATTGTTTTAGTGATGCACAGGTTTTTTTTTTTGTTTTGTTTTGTTTTTTACTCCATTTCCTGCGTCCTCCATTCGTTCCTCTTTTCTCACTGCTGTCTCTCTCGTTTGCACCTTACCAGCATTTTTTTTTTCTTTTCACTTGTCGAGCTGCTTGCAACAGAAAGCAGATTAAGCTGAGATAATTATGCAATGTGAATGTTTGTATCTACTTGTATGAACATTTGTCATTCATACTTTAGGGTTCATGGAAAGCTGGAACCCTAAGCTTTCCATGTAATGACTGTAGATGTTGGTACATCTACAGTGTAATGACAATACGGTGTGCAGAGCTGCAGAGGTATTTGGCAGGCACTGTGAGCTGTAACTGATAGGCAGTCCTTTTTATTTATTTTTTTTTAGTTTTTCCCCCTACAGTCTCTGAATTAACTTGAACAGGATGTGAGGTTTTTGCACACAGCTCTAATTATTGGATGGAATTTCCTTCATGATGCAACTATAGTCAAAAACTATTTATGACTCCACAGGTTTTCTTTTATTTATTATTATTTTATTTATTAGCAGGAGTTACTGCTACTCTAAAAACTAACTTTTCTCCTAATTTTTCAAAACATGCGTTTGGATTTACCGACATGCACGTGCATGCATCAAGCAGACAACAACTCTCTGCCGGCACACGTCTCTCTCTCTCTCTCTCTCTCTCTCTCTCTCTCTCCAACTCTCGTCTTCCACACGCCTCGCAGAGTCATAATTTTTGAGATTGCGGTCGTGTGTGTTCAATATACAGCTTTTTCAGTGTCGAAAACACTCTGAAGTCGCATTTCCAATTGCTGAACATTTCAAAAATGATGTTGCTCTCTTATTAAGTTGTGTCTGTAAACCCCTGTGAGCTAAATGCGAGGCGCTGGCTGAACCTTTAAAGGGTTCAATTTTAATAATTATTTTTGTCTGTCTACCTGTTTCAGGTAATCACAGACATTCCTACAGAAATTACAGCTTATGTTTTAATGTTGCCTTCATGCAGGTTGGATGCCAACATGTAATCATCTTTAAGGTCTGGGAGTTCCTTCTCTTTAATGATCGCTTTTCTGCAACAATAAAATATTAGTGGATGTGTTGGGAAAGAAATGATATTTGACTGCTGGTTAATTTTTTTGTTTACTCCCTTGAGTGTTATGTGTGAATCATGGAGATGAATGGGAAGTTTCTGTTTTTAAAACTCACTGAACTTTTTTTAAATTGTGTCATGTTTCAACCACAAGCTTCGGTGCGTCGGGATATTAAGTGGTGAACGAATTTGAAGAAGTGCTTCATTTTAAAGTGTTGCATGCTTTTTCCCCAGCCTCATTTAGTTTGAAACCACTAAATCAAATCCAATGTATATCATTTAAACTATTCACATAAGGCTTCCCCATCTTCTTCTTGTTCTTCTTCTTCTTCTTTTTGTAAATAAGCATCATTATATAGACCAAAGGATACTGCAGATAGGTCAGCGATGAAGTTGCGGAGAATTTCAATATCACAATATCCCAAGGCTTGAATTATCTCACTATTCAGTCGATTTGCAGAAAGTCAAAAGAGTTTGACCCAGCTGCAAAAACACCAAGACACGACTGACTTGTAGGGCAATGAGGGCAGCCATGTGATCAACAGTAACTGTAGAAGAGCTGTTGAGCTCTACAGCACCAGCAGTCGGCTGCTGCTGACAGGACAGCTATTGGGTGTGCCAGACATAAATCTGACCTTAATGGAAGAGTGGCAGAAAATATGATGTTGCTAGAAAGTTGCAAGAAAATCCGGCTTGCACTTTGCAACAAACTATGAAGAGGACACAGGACACGTGTGAAAGATAGCGCTCCACACTTGAATTTCAATTCACTGCGATGGTTTTGATCGAAGCTTACACTTGTGTTGCAACGGAAGAATCAAAGATCAGATCTGAAACCAATTGAGAATTTGTGGTTGGACTTGAAAATTGCTGTTTTCAGACGTTTTCCTGGTAGTCTTATTAAGCTTGAGGAATTTCACACAAAAAAAAATAGATTAAAGTTTCACCTTCAAAAGATGGATAAAGATACTAAAGAAGACTTGCAGCTTTAATCACAGCAAAGTGCTGTTTCTACAAACTGCTGATTTAGGAAACACTAGTTATTTGTAAAAAAATAATAATAATAATAACTTTGTGTTGCTCCATCATATAAAATCCCACTTCATCACACCAACACTTGTGGTTTTAACTTCACAAATTCTCAAGCTTCTGGAAAGGAATATATTTGCAATGCTCTCTATAATCAGGCAGGTTTTGAGCTTGCAAGAACTTGCATTTAATTTGTTGGTGAAAAAGAAACTTGGTTAAACATATTGTTTTAGGGAGCAAATCTGCCATTCTTTTATAAATCCAAATATTCCGACATAAAGAAATACAGCCACACAATTATTGACATCACCACAGTCAATAAACTGGGATACTTATTCTAGTGAGCCCAGATTAAAGCCTACCTTTTGAAAATAACAAGCGTTCAGAGGGCAGTAGTCATACTTTTCGTCAAGCTGACACCTCATATTAAAAACATTTCGTTATTGATCTCATACAATATTCCAAAAAGAAATCTTGATTTTTCATTGAATGTAAGCAGACAGAACATCAAAATGAACTAAAAATAATTAATTGGTGTTTTGTATTTTTACCTAGTGAAGGAAAAAAAAAAAGCCAAAATGTTAAAGCAGGGGGCCTCCTCCAAGCTTGCAAATTGAAAATATTTCCAAGCCAGGCTGTTGCTTTAATTATGAAAGAACAGCATATATATCCATTCCAAATGAAAGATACATCGGAAAATAAAACGTGAACAAGATTTGTTGTTTTGCGTATGCGACGGAAACGTGAGCTACCACCATGTGGAAGCCAAATGTTTTGTTTAAATTAAAGGTGTGCAGCAGTATTCCTCAGCTGTATCACTATTGATTGTCTTGGTATATTCCTTGTGAAAGCATCTGATGAATGTTTAAGCAGGCGGGCTCACATATCCTCCTGTGTAAGTCTGACCCTGGACTTGTGCCGCTTGTTTCTTTAATGCTCTAGGGATGGTATATCATCATTCGGATTCTGCGTATGTCGTCCTGATACCTTGGCCTCTTCACAAGTCTGGAAGCAGACAGTAACCCCGTGGCCTTCCATATGTGCCTGCGAGTCTGAATACACATAACTTTCCCTTTGCACAAGGCTAGGCGTTGTAGCACGCCCTCACAGGAAATAGTGTCATGTCCCATCCTAATGTCGTTCAGGACGCCAGTCACAAAAGTTTAAACACAAAAGAGAAAAGCCTTGGCGTGCCGTTAGCATAGAATAAAGCACTTTTACAACAAACAAATGTAGAGGTCCTCACCGACTTCTTTTTAGCAATGTGTATCAAACTGATTGTTTTTTTTTTCTTTTTTTTCCATATGTGGAGCAGATTCAGGAATGACCACAGTGGCCTACCTTTTTTTTTTTTTTTTTTTCCATATGTGGAGCAGATTCAGGAATGACCACAGTGGCCTACCTCCAAGTTTGTATTCATTTGATATCAGCAGATCAACTGCTGAACCTGGAAGAAGTGACTGTTCCAACAAGAGAACAATGATCTGAAATGGACATCAAAACCGTTTTTGAACACAAGTCTCAATTTCAACCCCACTGAAAAATTGTGGGCTTGGTCTTGCTCAGAAAAAATAACTATAGTACCTGCAATGCAGTCTGCCAACTCTACTCTGTTAAACCTAACTACGATTAATAGATATATGCCATCCATCCGTCCGTCCGTCCGTCCGTCCGTCCGTCCGTCCATCCATGTCTCAGTTAAGAATTGTTCTATGTTTTCTTTTTTCCTTCTTTTTTTTCTGTATAACTTTGCTTGCTCACAATGCTCTGCATACACCACAGTGGCTTTTTAATGTAAGATTTATTATTTCACTGGCAAATAAATAAAACAATGGGCTTGATGTATGAGCACAAAGCAACTGAAGTAAACATTTTCTTTACCAGTTGTTACGTTTTCCTTTCATGTTGTTTCTATATTAAAAAATAGTGCTACAATGTTATCAGTAATTCACACAGCATTTGTAAAACACTACATGGGTTTTTGACATTTATATTTTGAAATATAATATTTTATACAATATGTACATTTACTTATTTATTGAAGAAGAGACTAAGAAGAGACTTAATACAGATTAATCAACTGCTTTGGTGAACTTCACCCAAAATAAAATAATAATAATAATAATAATAATAATAATAATAATAATAATAATAATGGGTTCCCATAAGTCCCATCACTAGTAGAGAAAAAAAAAACATTTAAATGGCTTTTAAATGTAAGTGTATGTAAAGTAAGAGTAATCTAAGAAAGAGATTCACATGTTCTGTTTTTAACGCGAGTGTGTCTAGCCACCGTCTGGGCATTTGTCATTTACATATTATGTTACGTCTGCTGCCATACATAATGTCATATGGTAATATCACTGTGTAAGCATTTGCATGTGTCACTCTGAGTGTGTGTGCAATTTGGTTTTGCAGGGGACCTTCACTTGAGACCACTGGTGTAAGAAGTGGGTCAATCCCACGGTGCAAAGTCGAGCATCGACAGGTCTGTGAGAAGCAGAGGGATGAAGAAGAACAAGAAGAAGAAGAAGAAGAAGAAGAAGAAGAAGAAGAAGAAAAAGGAGGAGGAAGAGGCTGAAAGCAGACCTCGGTGAATCAGAAGCAGCATCACAGTTGAGGCAAAACATACAGCATGCGTGCAGCATGTACGCCACGTGCTCCCTATGTGGGTGGACTGAGCAACGAGCTAATCAGATGTGTTGATGTGTATTGGGTGAGAGCGTGGCTGCTCAGCGAATGTGTGAGAAATCTGTCTTTGACCTTAAATCTCACTTTCATGCTGTGGCAATCGACGACTTGTCAAACGAGGGCTGATCTAGACAAGTTTTGAAGGACAAGTGGAAGGGCGGAGAGGGCAAAACCCCTCCAGAGCTGAAAAGTGCAACTCGCCCCGGTGTAGAAACACTTTATAAAACTAGAAAATAACATTTTTTCTACTTTGTCACTTTGTTTTCCAGGAGCATCTAACTAAATGAGAGAAAATCGAGGGAATTTAACTAAACTTAGTATCACACAGATGCATTCCAAGTACTTTTTTTTGTTTGTTTTTTTAGGTGATTATAGCTTACAGATAGTGAAAACAGAAATATAGCTTTTTTTTTTTTTTAAAGAATTGATCTTTTACCTAAGTAGGTGTACTAAAAAGCAAGACATGCTATATTTAATGATATTTTCATTGATTGCCTATTTTATATCAGTGTTTGAAAGCATAATTATAGATTATTCATTGATAGTTTTAATAGCAGATAATGTGACTAAAATACTGTAAATTAAAGGCGACTTGTGTTACTAAGCTGGATCGACGAGATTCGACAATTTATATTAATTTTAATTCATTTCCTTCTTTATGTTAGAAATTCACAGAGAAGTGTGACTGATCATATGTTTCCAATAGATTTCGGTGTGAATAAATTGCTATGACATGAATTCATTTCTATGAGATCAAGCTGTGAGCCAAATGATGTTATGTTGTTTACGCAAAGATCTTCCCCCCCAAAAATTGTGATGTTGTTCAAAATACATCACTCTGCATCTAAGAATTGACTTTTCTGAATTATCTAATAACCTTGACAGGAAGATCCAGTTTCATTAGATGCAAATGTAATTATTTCATACTTAAATGAAGATTATTGCCACAGACTACTGTGCTGCAAAGTGCAGGAGTGTTTCTCTTTCTGACACTCATGGAAATCAGGATGTGTTTAACAATAAACTCAAAACAAATCTGATACCATAACATGGTTAACTTCTGAGTTATAGCTTTCACTTTGATTTTATTTGCACAGTGGGGGTGTTCCCCCACTTTCCCCTCCCCGCCCTCCTCTGTTCTTTGCCCCAGAAGATGCCTTTAGAAGTCTTCTCTCATGAGAAGAATGTAACAAATCCCACATTGTTCATTGTTGTCTGCCTCTCCTTGAAAATGAAATGAAAGATTTAACAAAAAAAAAAGAGAGAAAAAAAAAACTTCACAATAGTGTGGGCTGGGGTGGGGGACAAAAATGGAATTACAAAGATCACATTTTAATCTTCTTTGATCTGGTGTGTTAAGAGAAAGTGCTGGTGTGTGTGTGTGCGTGTGTGTGTGTGTGTGGAAGGGTGACAATGTCTTAGAGAGTTGGGGGAGGAAAGAAAAAAAAAGCAAAGTGGAAGAAAGGGACAGTGAAAAAGCAAAAAGGAAGGGGTGATGTTTAGCTGTCCTTGAGGGTTTGGGATTCGTGAAAAGAGGAGTCGCAGGCAGGGAGAGTGGGCTGTTTATTTACAGCAGAGAAGATGTCTCCCTCAAGGGCTTTCCAGGGAAGCTTGTCCCCGTCATCACTACCTCAGCTCCTGCACCTACCCTTCAGCTAAACTCTGCATGTAAGCTCCACCCAGCCAGGGAGGACAGCAAACGGGGGCGAGAGGGGATACTCTCCTCCTTTTCTCCTAGCCTCTGGCAGAGATCTCTTCTACCACCCCCCTCCCCCCTTACTGCCGACTCCGCTGTCTAAAGCCGAAAACGGAAAGGGTGGGGAGGGGGTTGGGGGCACTCGGTGCCTCCGCCTCGGCAACAACAAAAACAAGGAGACTCCTTATGCCAAAGAAGTGCTTATTAAATCCCAGGCAGCCGTGCAACTGCGCTGCGGAGCGAGTCAAAATAAGAAATTCTTTGTTGTTGGGGGTTTTTTCACCCTGCCTCCCTCTTACCCCAGATGCTTTTTTAACCTCCTCATGATCAGCCTGGACTTTCCACCTCTCCCCCTTTCCTTCCTTTCCATCTTTGTACGAAGCGATGTGTGGCTGAGGCAAAAACACGGGACGTGACAGCCCGGCAACAAAAACATGCAGATGTGACAGTGTGAGAAGGCCACTGGAGGGCAGAAATAAGGGGTAGAAGAAAGAGGTGGGGGTGGGGGGTGACAGTATGGGGAGAGAGAATGACACAAACAGTAAAATCTGATAGAAACCGAGAGGAGAGAGAGAGAGAGGGGAAAAAAAAGAGGAGCGGGCATGAGAGAGGAAAGAAAGACTGTGGGATGAAATGCTTGGAATAGTGAGGAGGGTTGTTAGTGTGGATAAAAACAAAGAAACAGAGGGGGGTTTGTAGGGAGGGGGGCGCAGATTGAGGGGGCGCATGTTGTCGAGGTGGCCCGGGTCCCTGGTGCCCTCCTGTTTCATGGCTCTCACAGCTTGTCAGTGAAAACAGCCCAGCCATGCAGACAGCTGTGCTCAGGAGGCTGCGGGGGCGAGAGGAGAGGAGCAGAGCGGAGAGAGGAGAGGAGGAGAAGACCTTTGTTTTCCATTTTGCTCCATCAATGTCCTGGTTTTCCTCCCGGCTCCCCATACGAGCACTCCATCAAAATTTCTGGGCTCTGCCATGTTTGCTTCCATCGTCTGCTAAAAAGGAGAAGTGAAAAAAAAGAACAGTCTCAATTCAAGACACAAAGTTGGATCTGTGTGAACGTTGATGTGTGCATTATTTGGGGTTTTGCTGTTGTAAGTAACTGTAGATGGATGCCACATTTTGACCGAGCAGACTTGATGATGAAGACGTGGCTTTTGTTTGACACAGGCACTCATGGCGTGAAAACTCAAGGAGGTAAAACGCTTTTAAAAGTCAACTTGGTAAACTGCGATCTCATGTGTGTCGAGCGCCGGGCTGCAGGCTAGCTGCCTGGCTAATTAATCAGTTATGGCAGCTGGTTACGCTTTTGTTACTTCAAAAGAAGCAGAATGGCGTAGAAGAGCGACATTCTGCTCAATCAGCGATTGAGAACGACCACTAAATTCTGGGTCTGCCTCCGGTTCTCCTCCCAGCAGTGACCACATGCGTTCCCAGAATGGGTGATTGTTGCAAAGTGACTGAATTGAGGAAGTCAACTGTCCACCGTCACAACACGCTGACACAGGAGATGCGATTGCAGCAATGGGAAAAGTGACTCGATGCCATTGGTTGGGTCTTCTTCCTTCCTTAATAATTAGCATCTTGTTCATATTTTTGATTCTTGTTTTAAATTTTGCAGTGCATATCATGCGAATCTCATACCTTTCCATGCACTCTTGGCATACTTGAGGAGAAATAAGAACTGGCTGCATTACAGGGACAATGCTGACGAGCCGCCATTTCTGCTACGTTGAAATCAGTCACAGGTTCGATGGGGTGATTTTTATGAGGCCTAAAAAGTCCTGGCCGCGGGCTAAAAGGGTGGATTCATCTCCGCTTCACCCCTTCAAACAAAACATCTCCCAGCATTGAGACTTAAAAGAGTGTGACAGCTTGTCATCCAGATCATCTCCACTCATTTGTACCTTTTTGTGTTCATGCCTGCAACATCAGAGAGATCACGCAGATCAATGCTCGCGTTTCTTCTCTTTGAAGTAGCAAGTGCTGTCCCTGTGGCAGCACCCTCCCCCCCACGCGGCCCCCTCTCCACCACAACCCCTGCCTTCACTCTGACCTTCTCAGTGCCTCATCAAGGCCTTTGGTTTACCTCCACCTCTTCGTTACCTCCCCCTCCGCCGTTTCCTGCCATCTTGGCCTTGTTTACGAGTCTCTCCCCTGGAAGGACAGGTTAATAGAAGACCTGGCTCAACTCAGGCCCGTCTGGTTCTCATTCACTTTCCAGTAAGATTTCATATCCAGTATTACCTGCCACACACACACACACACACACACACACACCAAACTTTGCTGAAACGTTTTCAGTGAGCACTATATGTGATTTTTTTTTCTTTTTTTAAACATATCAAACACATAGAAGCTGTAATGCTCCACTTGTGAAATTAAATATGTGAATCTTGTTTTTGGCACTCAGACAACAATTATAATTGTTATACTATATACAGGACACAGTTTAAAAAAAAAATCAAACACAAAAGAATGTCTATGCAAAAATCTAATATTACTCCATTTTTGCTGCAATAACAAATAAGGATGCAGATGTTTGTTTTTCCTTTAGATTCAAAATCATTCAGCTTAAACTAACAGACTGGGACCGATGCATGAGAACGAGCTGCTCAAGAAACAAGCTACTCATGAACTAGTGTAGCGAGGAAAAGAAAAATTATGTCCAATTGGACAATCTGAATCGCTTCCGGCTCATGTATGGGTTTAGTTTTTTTTTGTTTTGTTTTGTTTGGTTGTTTGTTTTTAACACCAAACCGGCCGCAGTGCTAACCCAGGAGTTTCCACTGAGTTTGGGATAACTCATCTGGTGACGTGTGATCACCAACTCCTGGCTGCTGGAGAGGAAACAATTTATTTTACCACAAGCTGAAGGCAGGTTTCATAGTTACCAGAAACAAATCCAAAGACCTCACACATCACAATCCTCTTTCGAGTGTTTTGTGTAAGTTTCCAGAGCCGCTGCTTAAAAACTATAGAGCTGCTGATATTAAAACATTTGTTTGTACGGACATTTTAGTGATGTAATTTCATGGCACCGAGATGGTTCTCAGGCTGTGGAAAATCAAGCTGGTTCTTTTATATGACCAATAAAGAACCGGCTCCAGCGCCAGTCTTGATTAGCCTCTGGAACTGCTGCTGGTGGGTGGGGAGGGGGGAAATGCAACTGTATGTGAAAACACAAGAACAACATGGGTCTCTTGTTTTTTGACAAAACAAAAAGACAAAGGTGTTTCATAGACTAGGGCAAATATTAATAGACACATCAGAAATACAATGCAGTATACTTTTTTTTTGTGTGTGTGTGTATCGCAACTGGAGTATGCTTAAGCGTCGAGTGTGTGATGTTACGAACCACAACTCTGCAGCAAACATCTATTTACTACGGGAATTATGGTTTTGTCTGCTGCTTATGATTCCGTTCTGTGGCAGCTGGTCCAGCCACGTGTGCATGTGACTCCTGGTCACAAAGTGCAGATTGGGAAAACAAAAGATGCCACACCAACGTGAATCAACTTGTGACAAGTGTCATCATCTAGCATAGGGCCTCTAATCGTGCGACACTAATAGTTCAAGGTTTTTTGCGTATGCAGTCTTATGCCCCCAATCAAGTGGAAACCATCACTACTTTTCTCTGACATAATTTCATGCTGTTGTAATGTTCACTGGTTTTTGCCCCGCACCTCCCTACTTAATGCCGCCGCAATGTGGTTTGCATCTAAAGGGTCAGCGTACTGGAGCTCCCAATTAAAGACAGAACAGTGAAGGCAGCCTCCAGCGCAAGAGGGTTACCCTGTAAATCAGCTTTCAAGGACACAGTAACAACCCCCTGAAAATACAGAAATACAAGCGCTGTGATCTTTTTATTGGAGGGGGGGATGAATGAGAGGCAGGAACTGGAGAAACGAGGAGCCAGGCCTGCTCCGTAAGGTTCTGACTTTGGGTGGGTTTAAATCACCTTGACTGGCTGAGCTCTAAAATCAACAACAAAAAAAAAAAAAAACGAACCAACTCCCGCCTGCTCAGAAAGAGCCCGGAGAGACTGGGCGACTGGTAAACAACGTCCGCCCCGTGCTCTGGAAACCCAGGGAGGGAGAGGAAACGGCATGTCCTTGGGACTTCAACTCTGACCCTCCTCCCTTGATGAAATATGGACCTTGCCCTGTGGTGGAAGCTTGTTTGAACTCAAGTCTCTAATGGGCAAGGTTGTGCAATTCTTTTGTGCGTGTCTTTTTGTGCTCTATGCATGCTTTTTGTTTTGTTTTGTTTTATTTTGGGTTTTTTTTTTGTGTGTATGTGTCCAATTCCAGAGAGTTAAAGAAAAACAAAGCCAATAACCGCTCCTGGAATGTATGTTTCGATTATTGTTCTGCTTCATTTGACGTAATGGCTTCACAGCAGTTTTGGTCCTGGATGAAAGGATCGCAGATCAGGGAGTTCATCCCTTTGTTATTCCGATGTGTTGATTATGTTTGCACAGTTATGAGCTGGCGAGAGACACGTAATAAACTGTTTTATGACTAGCACAAGTTAGAGGGTTCATTTGGAAAAAAAAAAATCAACATGTGCTTTGCTGCTCTTTGATAAATGTTCCAGGAAGTGAATCGCGTGTCATACTTGAGACTTATAACTCTTCGCACTCATATTAAATGTGAAACTTGGTGCACGATCCATCACAGCGAGCACAGCTTCTGTAGCCATTGTCACGGCGAGCGCTAATGGGGATCCTAATAAACAAACAAACATCCTGCACAGCGACCGTTATCAGAAGATAAGTCGTTTTTAAGTCGATGCTCTTTTCCTATTGAAGAAGCTAAGAATAGAATGAAAGTTTTAGTCCTTTTAGGATCAGGATGGCCATTTTGTGTGTCACCACACAATTTATTGCTTATAAATTGTACAAACAATTTACAATTGCTCACTTTTGGAGGTACTTTCATTGAACTGCGAGAAAATATTGCAAATCCCCCAAACTGGTTTGATTCTCTATCTTTGGCCATTTGCTGCCCTTCTCTCTATCCTTTTCTTTTTTTAGGTTCAATTAATATTAAAGGCCACTAGGGCATTCATAAATTTAAACTTGGTTTCAACCTTTATTAACCTCAAGTCACTTTATGACATGATAAACGTAGTTTTGGCTTACAGACGAACAGCAAGGGCAAACTTGCTACTAAGCTTTAGCAAGTTCTGTTTTTTTAGGTACCACCTTGAAACTGTTGTGCCTCCGTTTTAGAAAGTCAGAAAACTTCTGCAAGGTTTCTGCAGTTTAAAGTTTGCTTGAGATGAATGCTGGAGACGGTACAGGAATTTATTTGTGTAAAACCGGCGTGTTATTTCCGCTCAAGCTTTTCACACTGTCAAAATCTCCCAACTAGCCCAAACCCTCTTGCTATTTATGTTTACTACCGACAACAAACACAGAGACACACGAGTGGGATTTGAAACGTTCCACTTCCCCCTCCGATTCCTCCCGCTGTGGCTGCTAGTGGGGGTAATTTCAACTCGCCGTCGTTTCCATGGCGCATCTGAAACACAGGACGCCCTTTGTACAAATTGATCTGTCCAACGTCCCCCATGCTGCGCCTGGTGTTTCCCTAATTGTCTATGCACATGTTTCCATCTCTGCTCTTTTAAATTTCAAATGACGGAGGGAAAAAGCTGGATGCCTTTTACCCGATTCATAATGCACCTTCAGATGAGGGATGGTGGCCACAAGTGTCGTAACCTAGCAACCAGGAAGTCGCTGTGTGAGAGAACACACATAGAGAAAGAGAAAGAGAGAGAGAGAGAGAAAGAGGAGGGGGCTTTCTCTTAAAAAAAAAAAACACTCTCATTCCTATTTATTCATGCCTTTGTTTGACCAGCTATTTTGGGAGCTTTGGGTGTTTCTCTCTCTTATCCAAGGTTTCAACTATTTTTAGCTTCATCTACAGCTTTCTGTCCCTTCATACGGGGAGCGGGGGGGAGACACTGCTTAACCCCCTTTTCTATTTCTGCTGTGCCGCCTGCATCTGTTCCACAGAACCACATGGGAAAACCAAAGGGAAGGATTCTTGAGAGCGTGTGTGTGTGTGTGTGTGTATTTGTTAAATGAATGTGTAAAAGGGAGCGCAGAAGAGGGGATGCAAGACAGCAGGAAAGAGAATGAGGGAGGAGAAGAGACAGAAGGAGTGTTTTCCATCTGTTTTTTTGGCTGGATGCGGTCTTTTTGTTTGCTGGGCAGCATGTTTTGTATTTTAATCTGGATATCTCACCATCTGGGTTGTGGCCCCATACAGAACATTTCCTTTGTCCCTGTTTATGCTATATTTGTGACTGCTGTGTTCGTACGCTCATGTTAGATTCAATAGCGCATACACATATATGTTTTGTCCTCTGGTGTTTATGCAGAAACACGGTCTGGTTGGTAGTCTTTGGATCAAAATGAACGTTTTTCTCTTTTCAGAGGATGCGTGTGGGGGGTGGGGGGGAATAAAGGCACGTTTGTGATATTTTCAATCTTTGAGGAGACCAAAACAAGCAATGAGCTAGAAGTTCACTGAATAACATTTGACTCATTAAGTCCTGGTCAGTCAGTCCTTCTTGTACCATGAATTTATTACAAAATGACAGTGGTGGATTTGATGTGTGCAGTGTTTTTTATGTAGATGTCTGTTAGATTTATCTTGGGTTGCTTTAGACGCCAAAACTAAAGTCTTATTTTAAATTGGCCACCCATTTTACAAACTGTCTGTTGTCTATTCTTGGTAAGAGTGACTGCAAAATGTACAGCATGTCTTTCCAAAGGCTAAAGAAGGAAATGAACAAAGCATAATTTTCCCACGCCTGTTATTTCTTTCAGAGATATTTACACCTACCCTTCAATTTTCAGTGTCCTCTTGCCAAAAACAGTAATGTATGAGGCATGGTTGACATCTTTTCTAATAAAACACCTATTCAGCAGGCTTATATGTCATCAATGGTCGTAGATTAGTTTTAAAGAAACGGCACGCTGAAGTACTCTTCTGGACAAGCTTTTGTATTTCTGTGCTGCAGTGACCAAAGAGTGAGGAAGTAAGACCAGAACATGATGTGCAATTCCATTTTATATATATATATATATCTTTTTTTTTTTTTTTTTTTTTTTTAAAAAAACAAATTTTTTTTTTTTTTTTTTTTTTTTACAAAAAATACAATTTCTTTTGTTTTTGCTTTTTTGTCCAGATATTTCATCCACGCATCCATCTTCTATACCTGCTGGTTCTTGCCGTGTTGCAGGGGGCTAGTGCCTGACATTGGGTGAACTTTGCAGGACACACCCCAGTCAGGTTGCCAGCCAATCACAGGGCAGCACAGACACACACACTTTCATGCATGCACACCCTCAGGGGGCAATTTAGAGAGACAACAGTCACGCTTTTGGACTGTGGGCAGAGTACCAAGAGAGAACTGACACATGCACAGGGAGAACATGAAACTCCATGCAGGAAGACCCTGGTCGGAAATTATAACCCATGTGTTGCTTTTTAAGATCTTTTAAAGGGTCAATGTTTGTGATTTCTGGATTCTACTCACTGGATCGAGATGTATTCTTGTTTTGGGCCAGGATGTTAAATTTAACTTGGCTACTTCACAGCTGTGGCAAATCAGAGTTAATTTATGATTTAGCAACAAAGGGTCAAGTTAGTTTGAAAAGTTTTCCCCGTCATTAAATGAAATAATCATTTTAAAAACTCCAGTCTCTGTTCACTCACTTTATAGTTGTATGATGCTAAAATTTGTTTGATTGTCTGAAACATCTAAGTGTGACAAAAAAGCAGAAAAAAAACCCCTAACCTTAATCTCAACTGAGAGCATTAAAATTAAACTAAAAGACTTTCAACTGGAATTCAGTTTCCTCAATGACAGATTGTCATGTTTAAAAAAATATATATATAGTTATCGCCACATGACCCTTTCTGTTGTGTTTTATTCACACTACATGGACAAAATTGAATATCAGCTGATGTCTTTTCATAATCACCCCTATTCTGGCTTTCAATTGTGTCTCATTATCTCAACTCCTACATTTGCATAGTCAAAGCCGAGATCATTTACATGATAGTATAGTTACAATTCATTTCATAACCCCTTCTCAGCTCTTCATTGTGTCTGCAGGGAGCGATACGGGGGGGGGGGATAAAATAATATAAAAAAAAAGAAACAAATCATGTTGGGTTGGGTGAGGGGGTTGCTCTGTTGCTGATGTGTAGCTCTCTAGTGGCAGTGTGATTTCACTGTCATTGGCTGGAGAAAGGTCACCGCAAAGGCGCATTAAAATGGAGGGAATAAATAGGCGAGCGTTACTGCAGTGCATAGGGAAAGTGGGCTTGCCAATGAAGTCCCAATCTATTCCCCTCACGCTCCCTGTTCTCTCCCATTACAGACCTCATCAGCATCAAATCCCTACAAGCAGCAGCAGTGGCACACCCTCCCCCACATACAGTATGCTTCCACTTTCTCATGGAAGAAACACACACGCGCACACACACACACACACACACACACACACATAGACGGATCTTGAAGAAAGGAGGCTATTTGTTCAGATTTTCTCGCCAGTCCGTAGGAGTGCGTTCTGTGTTCATGTGTGCAAATACCACTTTCGTATATATGTCAAATTTATCTATTAATATCACCCTTTTATTTCTCTGCAATTCAAGTAGCCGAGTATTTTTTTTATTTTTTTTTTTATCATCTGAATTTTTGTCAAATGTAAATGCTTTGCATTTGGATCTGACTGAGTTCTGCTCTGGGCTGGTGGTTATAAATAGGTAGTAGAGATGTACCTAATGTAGCCTATAGACACCACTGATGCTACAGATCAGCAGCATAACACGGTTCAGAGCATGATTTGAGTTGACTTGAAAAATTACATCTCGTCCCCGACACGATGGGTTCATAACTGTGGACTCTGTCGAGATTTTTAATTTTACCCAATTGCTAACTTTTGCCCGTGATGTATGCAGTGCGCAAGTTCAACACCGAGAAGTTCACTGGAAATTTCCTGCTCTGCAAACGACTATCAACACGACTGAACGGCTTTGTTCAATTCCTCCACTCCCGTCGCTAAAACTACAGGCGGACTACAACTCAAAATTGATTTGGAAAGGTATTTACAAGTTCAAGCAGAGGTAAATAGACTTAGTGAATGACAGTGAAGTAACCCTTTGGGTTAACACTGTTTGGAATTGATTAGCAGGTGCCAACTTAGCCTCAGGTTTGGTTTGCTAGGTATGTTTAAGATGCGTAAAGCATTACATATTAGGTTTTTTGTTAAGCCCACACCTTTGTGAAGTTAGCGTTGTGCTAGGTGTTCATGAAAACCAAAATATAATTCATTGTCTCAGTTTTACATATTCCTGGGGTGAATGCCACTAATATGATTCCCTTGTTCTGGAGTTTTCTTTGGGAGTGTTTTACTGGTTGATTGCTTATTTAGAAAAGCAACACACACACACACACACACACACACACACACACACACACACACACACATTCTGACAACAAATGAAACTCTCGCTTCATGCGCTTTCTGCGCCACGCCTGTATCTCCTCTACCTCCACATCACCTCCCAGCCTGAGGGGATGGACCAACACCTTGGCTACACCACTATCTCCCCCGACCGCCACCGCAATAAGGTCCACCATTCCGCTCTGTCCTCTTTAGCTCAGCTCAGCTGACATGACAAGCCGGGCAGATGATGATAAATGCAGAGGAGGAAAAGCAATTACTGGATCAGTTAGGTGTAGTAGGGAGCACTCAGGGCGCTCATTACCAAACAGACCAACAGAGGGGTTTGGGGACTGCACAGACACAGAAACCACGCAAACACGCTTTTCGCCATGTTTAATGCAGAAACAGCAGCCTCCTGACGCCAGAGCGTTTATCTGTTACTGTTTTTTTTTCCTTCTTTTTTTACCTCCCTTTATTTAGGCAGACCAAGCCATTTATATGCTCTATGATTGTAGGCTCAATGCAGCATACGTACCATATTCAAAACAATGAGAACAAAAATTAAATCGGAGGTGGCAAGCAGATGACAACATCACTTAAGGATTCACAGCATGAATGGGTTAATATAAGTGCAGCTGAAATGTGCCATGCATTAGCTGATTTGAGCTATACAGCTGTCTGACGTGCCATCTGCACACCTGTCAAAGCTAAGGCACGGTGCATGTATAGAATGCATGTCACAGAGAATAAGGCAACCCTGGGTGATTGACAGTAAGACTGAGGTTGTCATAGGGACAGTGGCAGTCCTGACTGTCCCCCGAGGACGATGTAGAACAGCATTATTAAGGGAGAGGCACACACACACACACACACGCAAACACACACACACACACACACACACACACACATAAATATTGGGGGAAGGGGGCAGAGGATAAGGGAACGGGGTAAGATGGCTTTGCATTCGCCCCACGAATACTCAGACAGGAGAACACTCTTTCTCGCAGGCTAAAACAGAGGCAGTTTCCTGGGCTCTCTGAATACGCGAGTAGTGGGTGGCTGGATCGCAGGTCAGGCCCACGCAGCCCCCTTTCAGCCGTATAGTGTGCAACCTGCACTGACTATGCGTTGGCCTGAATGGCAGACAAAGACACAGTAGCTGTTGCATGCACGCACATAAAGGAAGTAACAGCAAATGCAGAAAATGTTCTTATCTCTTCCGCGTGACTGCCCCCTCTAAGTTGGAGACAATATAATTGCACCTTGAGAAAAAAATAATAAAATGTCTGTGTTCGTTTGGCTGTAGTCAAAGGGACACGTTTCAAGGTATGCATTGCAAAAAGATGTAGAGGAAACTGTTTTACTCTTCTGAAAGGTCTCCTAGGGGTCTAATGTGAGAACAGAGTAGAAGAAAATAAAACAACTGCACTGTGTTAACCTATTTTAGGATCTGATTCCTTTTACCTTAAAAAAACCTTCATTCTTTTTCTTTTTCTTTTTCTCTGACAAAACGTCCAGCCACAATAACACAAAAGTCCGCAGGTCCTAATTGCGGGTTAGCTTTACCACTAAACACAGCAAACATGTGATTATAAGAACAGCTTGATTCTGCTGGACGTCTAATCACCGGTTGTATTGCGGTTCACCCTGATATCACTTTCCTTAATCCCAACTGTCCGAGGAGGTGTGTGTTTGACTTCGATAATGGGTTTGTTTGGTTATTTGGCTCGCTGGGGCTTTTTTGTCACATGTCTGACCACATTTGGACCGGACAGGATGTTCTAAACAAGTTCGCGCTCGAGGGCTTCTGGGAAAGGATGATGTAGTGCCACTGTAGGTGGCAGAGATACACAAGTCTGAAAGTGTGTCTACATGCATTCATATCTGTGTGATGTATGCGTGCGCGTGCGTGTGTGTGTGTGTGTCTGTGTGTCAGAGCCACACTGAATGTTTGTGTATATGGGCGAGTGGGGGTGGTAAGGCTATAATCTGCTCCAAACTGCTTGCGGGCAGAGGCGAGGTGGGCGAGACAGTGATATGGAGAGAAAGCAAGGGAAGGATAGAGTTTTGGGGGGTGGTGGTTGGCAAGACACACGAAGTATGGAAAGAAAGAATAAAAAAACATAAAAAAAAACAAGAGGACGGAGAGTGAGTAGTGGAGGTGAAATGTGAGCAGAGTGGATTCATATGGCTTACTGATGCTTTACAGTTACTGTACCCACTGTCTTCTTTCCTCTCCCACCTATTGTCATTCCGGGCCCTGTGGGCGCCAGCAAAGCAGCTAATTCCTCTGACATTTACGCTGCTTTTTCAGCCTTCAAGTGACGCAGGCTTGGCAGCATTCAGCGGTAGTGCCCACAATGTTCTCAGGTGGACAAACGAGAGGGCGGATGATGCAGAGTGGACAATGGACAGCTGGACCCCGACTGAGACTCAGAGCCGACATAATGTTATGCTATTAACAATTTCCTTCCATTAATACAACTATCCACAAAGGATTCTGTGTGACTGATGCCATGGCACAACGTCTGCTCATAATAGCCAACACTCGGATGTAAAATGTATCCTTTTAATTAAATTCTAAAAAAGACTCAGGAGACCTGTCCGTGGTACAAGCTGGATTACTTGACCCAGTCTTAATTGCCATCTTAGACACATTGTGGTTGTTTTTGAATCAAAATGTTCGATGTGCCGTATCAGAGTTGTAGGAATTTAGGAGCTCCTGAACGGACAACATTCTGGGCTTTTTTTTTTTTTTTTTTTTTTTTTTTTTATCTGGTTGTATTCAGCTTACAGCATTCCTGACTGTAGGCTTAGACTGCTGGTAGGTGGATAAGAAGCAAGTCGAAGCCCTCCACAAAGAAAAAGCACATGAAAAAATAACTAGCATGGAGCTTGTGCAACTTATCCCATTGAATTATCGGGTAGTTGGGGAATGCCCTTTGAATCTGTGTATATCTAAGAAACAAGTCTACTTATTAGGAAATATTTATTAAAATCTAAAACCGGCTTTCTATGATGCATTGAATTATGGATAAAATAACTAATCTACTGGGACAGATCCTGGAAAACGGATACTAATAACTAAAAAAAGACATCAATGTCTGTAGACCTGTACATGTCAGTCTGCGTCAGTGTTATTATTATTATTACAGCTCAAGCTATCGAAGTTAAAATATCCGAAACCTTTCAGCCGACAGGTGTTACAAAAAAGTGCGAAGCATGAGTAACCGCCTCTTTTCAAAAAGCACTTTTGAGTGGATTACAGTAAAGCAGCAATGACATTAACACTGCTGACTTCTGATTAAGGTCTATAAGGGTGGGTGTTAAACAAGAACAACAAATCAAAGGATTTCCCAAATGGCTGTCATCATCACCATGTGGGTAGTCTGCTCTTATAGCATGACGGCTGCTGCGGCCACAACGAAGGATGACTCACCAGATGGATGAACGTCAAGTTTACATGTTGCACCTCATACCATGTGCCTTGGACCCACAGTGGACCTTTAGAAGGCTGAAGCTCTATCAGGATCTAATTCAGGTGTACAAAAAAAAGGAAATGCTAATTTTTGTGATGTTTTTTTGCCAGTTTAAGACAGGAGTGTTGGGGAGGCCTGGGGGGGGGCATGCACGTCTCTTTCCTAACTTAAATCTTACCACTCAACAGTATAGAAATTATAGGATAAATCAGAAACATAAAACAAAATCAAAATAATGATTTTAGAATCAGGATGTCTGCAAGTCCAAGGTTTGTGATTAGTGCAGTTTGCTTCTGGGTCATATTATGCATATGGCTTAACCAAATTTACCCCAACTTTACCGCAGACCAGCTTTAATAACTAAAATGTTCTTCTTTTTCACTGCTTTAAAGAACTACTTGCAAACGTTGATACACTCATCAGTTAACCAGGACAGTAGATTTTCAATGGAACATTTAGATATGGAATTGGAAGAAGTCTGACAAAACTGACTGGGAAGAAAGTAATTTCCTCTGGTAAACCAAAACACAAATCAGACACCAACTTTGAAGTTTATTGTTGCGACCTTATATTGTAACCCGCACATTTAGATGAATATTTGTTCACATTAGAAGATCTGAGATGAGTAAGAATGATACATGAAATGACGAAAGGAGTGTTTGTATATTTTTCAAAGATTAAATATTTTTTTTCGTTAAAGAGTTTTTAGGATATTAGAGAAGTAAGGCGGTTTTCAAATTTCTGCAGTATGAAGTAATCTTTAAATGGCTCTGACATGACTGATCATATAATAATATTGTGTGCATATCTGAAAACCTTGCCACAGACCGTATTTTTTTGGTTTGTTTATTGGAGTGCATACAGGAAGTTTTGGACCATTTTGCCATTTTTCTCCACCCCCCCTTTTTTTTTAACCAATGGGTCATTATTTGGTCCAAAATAACTTTGCCATACATGTAAACAAACTATTTTGCAACAATCTGCTTGAACTTATTGGTCATTTGTCTCGTTTTCTGATCAATTATGAAAATAAATATTCAGGAAAAAGACACACAGGATTACACGTAGCATCATCTCACCTGTACAGATTCTTTGGTCAGTCTTACTTCATGAACTGTCCTCACCTGTTTTTCTATTATGTTGCAAAACCTTCAAATATAATCAGTTTAATATTAAGTGTGTACTGTAGTACTTTGGAAAAAAAAATAGCATGCAGAGTCCTGTCTGTTCATAAAGTATCTTTAGAGCTAGCTCTTTAATCTGCATCTTATCTTTTCCTCCATTTGCCTTTGCTCTTCTCCACGTTTTTCCCTCCCCCATCCCCCGCGTGTTCTCTGCAGACCTAGTGAGACAGATATAATTGTCAGGACTCCCACAGAACCTGAGGGAACAAACCACTGCACTCAGTGCCGTACACTCACTGACACATTCATCAGTGCATTACATAACTCCCTGACATGCACCTCATATTGGTGGAATGCACAATCAGTGGCGAACTGACACTAGACTCAACATGTGAACCGACACATCCAACACGGAGACAAGCCTCGGAAAAAGACTTCTGTGACAAAGGATGAGAGCTATCCTCTTCAGCAGCAGTCCCTCTTGTCATTCCTGAATTGCCTTTGCAAATGAGTGTAAAGAGAATGCAAATATCTCTTTGTGGGTTTTAACGCTTCGAGCCTGAACATGCAAATGATGCACAGAAGCCATTCTCCTGCAGAGAGTTGGCTTGTCGACTCCTCCACTCCCTGTCAGTGCTCCGACTTTTAATCTCCGTCTGTTCTGCTACTTCAGAGGCCAAGCTTCAGCTGAATCGGGAAGAGACTGACATTACACTCAGGTTCAGTTTTCTCTTGATGCTTCTCTCGCACCGCTCAGGCTGCGACGCCTTGAAGTTACGAAGCAGGAGAAAAAGAAGAAGGAAAAAAAAAAGCGGGTCAGTGCTGACCTAGTCACTGACCACTCTGGATGAAAATCTTCCACATCGTTTTCATTTTTCTTCCTCTTTGTTGTTATAGCGTTGCTTCCACAAAGGCGTGGGTTCAAACCGAGTTCACTGCAGGAATGAATAAAGATCCACAGGGGTGTTATCTGGGGTGGTATGATGGGAGTGCCACTGACCATCTACAGATGAAATCGCAAGACGATGGGCATGCAGCTGATTTTAATCAATCCCTCGGCAAGATATAATGAGAGCTGCTTTTAGAGTACCAAATAAAAACCAGTAAATGTAGTGATTTGGGATTTCTTGGTTTACACCGCTCATATTGAACGAATCACCTTATTTCTCCGGCACGTCCTCTGCAAAACTTATCTCTGCACATATAGAAACACATGCATATTCCACACAGAAGTGGGACTGACATCACAGAAGTGAAGACTGAAGACAATATCATTATGATTGAGCTGCAGTCTGTCAGCGCCCCTCCATGCAGCCTCCAGTGCTCACCAGCACAGATCTAAACGATATTGACAATTGAATAAATTTTCTACATGAAAGCACATCAGCCGAAGCATGCCACCCCATCACTCCCTTCTCTCCACACCTATATGTCCCACTGAAGTGCTAAATAATTACATTATGTTCCAGGCGCTAATTTGACTGAGAGCAATACTTCTGGTCTCATTTCGCCAGAGCTGTTTTCATACATTTGTGCTGGTAAATCGGTGCATGAAAATGAACCGTGGGATACGGAGTTGTTGCACACGGGTGATAATCATGACCATAGAGCGTGAAGTACCTGCAGGGTTAATGATGCCATTGCTGATGTCTGTCATCAGCAGATATTAAGACCTGCAATTATCTAGGTTTCGTGGTATTTCACACAAAAAGTTGTCACAGCAGCCATACGGATGTATTTACAGACTATTGTTTGCATACCTCTGATCTTTTATGAAGTAGGAAACATAAGGGGGGAAAAAAAGCATTGTGATGCATTTGTTTTGGACAAGTGAGTTGCAGTCAAGCTATGAGTGCAAGGAGTTGGGCAGCATCTCCTATTGTAGGTGTTAAAGAGTAATCATAGCGAACAAAAAAAACCCTCAAAAGACAGATAAAAGGCAAAATGCTTAATGACTTTCTGCTCAGGTAAGTGCATACTGGCAGGCATGAGTCAAAAAAACAAGAACATCTTTAATTTTTAACCTATCAGTTGAGCCCTGAATCATTGTTCTACTGTTTATTGGACAGTGTTGCGGTGTACAACCAGTGGCCTATGATGTTGTAGTTGGTATCTGACACACACAGTTTACGTAATTAAATCCTGAATGTCCTAGAGTGAAGTCAACCATCTCAAGCTCAACCCTTTCCTTCTAAACTGCTGATGGAAATTCACCTGAACCAACCACATAGTAAAGTGTGGCCTTTATATACCACTTCTGACTGCTCATACTCAACACATACCAAGGAACCATCTTGAAAACACTTTGTTGCCATCTAGCTGTTGAAGGTATACCCAGCTATCCCTAATTTGGAATATTTTCATCGTTAATACCTGCATTTACGTATTTAGCATGCACTATTTTGTCTACTAAATTAAGAAAGTTAACGCCTCTCTGTCCACAAAGTGGTGGGTTTGGTTTGAATCTGCAAGAACTTAAAATCCGAGGCAGTAATTAAAACTTGGACTCACATCACCTATTAGCTAATAAGGTGACCATGAAAACTTTGGATGCAAGCTGTCTGAGTAGCCTGGCTAACCAGCGGGTCACAATGTTAGGCAACATTCAATGTTTCTTGGACAGGAACAGATGTAGCATGTGCTGTTCTCCTCCCAAGTGTTGTGAGCCCTCCTAACATCTGAGGGAAGTTAAGCACTTCATTGATAACCTACCCAGAAGAGGAACACAATGTGGTTTAATTATCCTTACAAGTTAATTAGAAATTATTTCTTGCTATTTCCACTTAAGCCTTTGTAATGTACAAGAAAGAAGATGTTAGTCTTCAGCAAGTTACCAACACTGTTCCTTGTATGTAGGCTGTCTATATGCAAGGACAGGAGAGAGCAATGCAGAATAAAATATGGTTTGCAATATAGAATCAAATAAAAGTTATCTTGTAGATTTGTGGTGTGTGTCTTGTTTTTCCCACCAAATGATTATGCATCAGGTAGCTTCCTACTTTCCATTAGGTATAATATTCATGTCTGGCACCAATTATAAATTTATTGGTGCCAGACAGCCTCCATAGAGTTCTGTACTAGAGACCATTTTATGCAGTTGGTGGTGTGCGTCGTTTTGCAGGGCAGTCGATTCCCCATAATGAAGCAGGACTTCACACACACGTACACACACGACTTCATGTACACGATAACATGCACACATACGTTCATTGCATGACATTTCTTAAATTCTCATCAGCTTGAGAAAGCCAAAGCCCCTTGTCCAATGCCAAGCCTCACTCTACAAAGGTTAATATCTGGTTCGGTTCTAGTTAAGTTAGGTGTGTCTCCATTAGCAGTGCGTTTTTCCACTATCGTAGGCAGAAATATGGGTAGAAATGTGGGCCGTGAGGGTGCAGGAGCTGTGGTCTTCGCTCCTATGATGTCATTTGTAGCAACGCTCAGCAGTGGAGAACGTCGAGGTTGTTTTCAAGGGAGTTGTCAAGTTATTCATTTACAGATTGCAATGCAAAAATTTGGTAGTAAATTCAATATTTATTATTCACGTTCTTCAAAATGATGTGCACAACCATCTTTAGGTGTGTCTGCTAACATTTTAAATTCGCCACTACCCATACAAAAAAAAAAACATGATGTGAGGAAAATTGGCAGTTCACTATCAGACGAACCCTGTTAAAAGTTAGACTTTGCCTAGATTCAGTAACTGAGACAAGATAGTGGATAGACATCATCAAAGAGTTGCTGATACAATATTCATCGTTATCCGCCAGGAAACAATGGGACATATTAGACTTCCACGGCTCTTTTGTCTGTTTAATGACTAATGCTGTGAGCCTCTTACAGTCACTGTTTACTCTTTAGGGGCTGTTACCCAGAGAGCAACAATATAATTTATGGCTCCGCCGGTTCTCTTATGTCTCTTTAATGACATTGCAATTACAGAAATAACAGCGTATTTGCATGCCATGTAGCACTGCACATTTATTGCTCACAAATGCTTCGACCTATGTATGCTTTCAGCCTGCAACAAATAAGATGACTTGGCCTCGGCTGCACGCTGTGGCTGAAGATAGTCATTGTCTGGGAGTTTTGTTATGTAAGTGTGTTGGGTCTGACTGGTCTTTCCATTGCAGGAGTTTCTGCCCCCTGGTACTCGGCGCAACGAATGTCTGACTCCTGTGACTGCATTCTTTGTTTTTATTGTGCATTTATGTGTGCGCTTATGGCGAGTGTGTACGTGTCGACACGCGTGTGCGTGCGGAGCTGATTTAACAACATGATAAAGAGCAGTTACATCATCTGGGAAAAGGCACAATCCTCTTTCTTTCCTCAAAGCCTTTCACTCACGACAAGGAGTACTTTGTTTTTGTGACTGAGCATTCGTGTATGACTGAACGGTGTTTTGCAATAAAAATAGCAGTCATTGTCTACTTTGACCATTTGGGTCATTGCCCCTTGAAATAAAGAAGATCTATTTTAGTTTTTTTTTTATTTTTTTTTTTTTTTTTCAGGGACACTGTTGTAGCTACTGGGAAGAGTTTTGTTGTGGGAGACAACAAGCAAAAGGACAAAGGTTATTGGCTGCAGGGTTAAGTCACGATGGGTTAAGTCTTGCTAACCTTCCTCTCTCAAAAAGAGCCCACAGTCTTTCAGAGGACAAGCAACTTGCTGACAAATCTCGTAAGTTACACACACACAGAAAGCATAATTAACAGACAACAGTCCAAGGGATCACCCTGATGTATAACTGCTGGTAATGACAAGAACAGTCCTTCTTTAATATAGCTCCACGCACCCACACAGTCATATGTGTGACACACTTAGAAACCTTTTATCTGCTGAGCACATAAACTGTGGTTAAAGTATTTTCAGGAACCAAAAGATTATTTTGAGAGTCAAATGCTTTTTCCAGTTTCGAACGCCGACACTTCTGCTTCCCCTCATACCTCCAAGTCGTGGACCAGATGCTGCAAAGTAGTTTTTACCCGAAGTTTTCTGTCTCCGTCCTCTCATCTCCACTCCACTCCCCCTGGCAGCTGTGTCAACACCCACAGCCCTCCAGCCTTAGACAAATCTTCCACACATCCATTGTACACCACGCCACTCCCCTCAGGCATTAAAGGGCTTCGCTGACAACTCTATAAATGCTGGCAGTCAGTCCCAGAACAACATTGATTTTGTTCCAATCAATCCAGAGAGAATGCAATGCATGGTAAATGACACAGCCGGAGTGCAATAGCATACATTTCAGCATTAATTGTTGCCGGGCAGATTTCAATGGTCAAACGTGAAGGGTTGATCTCGTTGGTGGTACAGCAATACCAAACAGTGTTTTCATTAAAACTCAAGAGTGTCCGCACCAACAAGATAGACTTCATACAGTTTGCAAGAAGTGACCATGAACATTAATAGTTAAAGTCCTTCAGTAATCCAAAACAGCCTACATTTATACTTGTATTCAAGTTTCCACTGTGGCTGAGCCATCCCGAAACGCTACAACTGGTCGATTAAAAGGCTATATCTTCCAGAGGTGATACGAGTTTATGGTTTAACCGTAGCCCTTAAAACATTATTCCAAGAACACCATCTGACATTAAAATGCAGCTGTATTGTGTGGCTAAAGCCGCGTTTTGTCGTTTAGTGAATTTTGTTCGACTGACTTCGAACCAGGCCCAAAGAATTGAAATTTTCGCACAAGGCCACCATAATCATCTTCGCTCATTATACTTGGTGGAGAGACTGGACAACATTTCCTTCACCACCTACACGGCTCTGATTGCTAACATAAACTGATGTGCACACTCTCACCCATGAAGGGACCGAATGGTCAAGGAGCCGCGGTGGGATGTTATTCTAGCTGTGAGGCTTTGTTTTCCTTTCATTTGAACATTTTCCTGTCTCTCATTCCTACGTTTTGTATGTTTTCTCATCACCCCGCCTCTTGTTTGGTGTCATAACAAAGCATCTTATATTCCCCTCCTCCAGTAAGGTTTCTCATCCCCCTCTTCCCCCCCGGTCCCTCTTGATTTTGCTGTTTGTGTTTCCACACTGTCATTCTTCTCTGCTCACACGCAGCGAATAGAGGGGACAAGGCCTGCTTTTCTGCTCTCTGTGTTGTGGGCTTTGACGTGGGTGACTTTGTGTGCGGTTTTGGCGCAGGCCGTGTTTTTAGAAAGCATGTCATGGGAGGTTGTGCTTCATCGTGTGACATTGGTTGCACATAGTATCTCTTGTGTTGCACGTGTGTGCGCCGTCAGCTGTGTCATCCTTTTCATTTGAAATGGAATGATTTTCATGAGCGCCGATTGTTAGAGAAGAAGGAGAGTGCTGCGAAAGCCGCCACCTGACTGCAGGGGAAGGTTAAAAAGTACCAGTGAGCAGGAGAGATTGCCAGCGCTTCCTCCCATGTGTCGGTCCATGTTCACTGTGCTGGGAGACACTCCTAGTTCTCTGAGTTTCGCTGCCGGACCTGCCTCGGGCTTGGCTTAAGGCCCTGAAAGGGATCAGAGTAGGACGCGGCACCCACTCTGCTCTCGGACAAGCGAGTTCTGCACACAGACACTCAGATCAACATTCAAGCAAACAACATCTGCTAGAACCGTCACACTCAACATGCGTGTCCTTCCCGTCTTTTTTTTTTTGCAAGGGGGAAATCTCCAACACGGAGTGAGGCCGGTCAAAGAGTTCACAAAAACACACACATTCAAATCAACCTGCAAAAAGAACTGCCCCCGGCCACCAAACACCACACCGGAGCGCCTGCCTGTGAAAACGGAGGCTTCTGGAAGCAGGTGTGACGTGCAGCTACGAGTTCAGCGCGTAATTACACACGACAGAGATGCCAGTCGGAGATTAGAAAAGATAAACATTTACTCTTCAGGTTATTTCCTGAGCTTTGTGCTAAATTTGGCTGAGAAGTGTTTCATCTAACCGACGTTCTTGCGTCTCGGGGCCATTTCCTGTTGATTCTGACCTTTTCTCCTGGTGTGCCTTTTTTTATTTTTTTTATTTTATCTCTTTGACAGATACAATAACACACAAAACGGATTCCACAGTCAGAGCAAAGACCTCATTAATCAGTGACCGGTGTGTGTGTGTGTGTGTGTGTGTGTGTGCACTTGAATGCACTGAAAGTCCAAAGCAGAAACGATAAAGAGACACAACAAGAGCAGAACAAGGAGCCCGGACCTGTACAAAGCTCTTTGAGGTTGACGGTTGTGTTGTACAAACAGCCGAGCAGAGAGAGAAAAGAGGTGCTGTCCCCTCTGGGGAAGAGCGCTCGCTGCCCTTTGTGTTTGGTTTGGAGGAGGTGGAAGGACTGCTGACCACATCAACCACAGGCCTTTAACTTTCGGCGCAAGCATTTTCTGCATGACCTTCACATTAGAGCAGCTTAAAGCTCGGTGTCCGGAGTTCATTAAAAAGGGAAAATGCCAGAGAAAAACTAAAACCTTTTAGAGTGTAAAAAGCTTCACAAAGGGAGAGAGACTTATTATGCTCACTTTCAAGCTAACTTGACAATCGCTTTTCTTTTTTACATCACGTTAGAAAATGATGAACTGCTTGTTAATTTTTTATTTTTTTTTTTCTAATTAGTGGATAAATTTTGTTTTCCTTTAAAACTACAGAGTAGCTGCTGTGTTTTTTTTTTCTACTTCTGAGCAAAACTTGATCCCTGTTCTGTAGGACCACCTACTTGTACACCTATAAGAGCTATGTCAATTTTATACTTTAGTCTAAACTTTGTGCTTACGGACGATCGCGCCGACTGTAAATTTAGTCAGGGATAAACAGGATGGATATTCGTTTACAGAAAAATGAAAACATGGGACAAGTGTCTCGCAAAAGACACTTTACTCATACATCAAAGTATTAGTAAACACAGTCAACCTATGTCTGATATTGCCTCCGTATTACTCCAGCTTTTATGTGAAGGCATCACAAACCGCATTTCCAATGCAAATGCCCAGAAATCTTTGTCTATATTTTGTTAACGTTTGAAATTGCGGTGTTTCCATTAAATAAATGAAATCTTTCATGCAACGTGTCATTAAAAATCATGGCAGCGACGGATGTAAACAGTTACATAAGATCATTGGTGGAGAAAGTACTCAAAAACTACTTAAGTACAGTAACTTCCCACCACTGCATAAGATCATATTCATAATTCAGCCATGACAATAGAGCTTGTCATCCATCAGCCATAAGAAGAGACATCAGCGTCTTATTAATCTGTTGGAGCGACAAGCCCCCTTTTTTTCAGAAGAGCTATGGACTCAACATATTCAAATGACACACAACGTTTTATGAAGAGTGCGATGCTGTGAGAGCTCTGGTAGAGCCAGAAGCACTTTGCCCCCCCCTCCCAAAAAACGACAACCTCCTACCACTTCCTAGGATACAACACACTTGTAGATATATTGTGTAAGAGATAACACACCAATAAAACAAATTACACTTTGTGATAGTAATTTAACAAAATGTGGAGAAATTCAAGGGTCGTGTGTAATTTTGCAGGGCGATGCATATCATCAGTCTTTAGGATTTTGAGGACTTTGATTTAAGATTAATTAAAAAAAAAAAAAAAAGAAAAAAAAATGCAGTCCTTGTAAATTATTCTTGTTCTTGATCCACAAGTTCACATGGAAATGTTCCCGGCTGTTCTGCTACTCCCACATTGCAAAGTGCTTTAGTGAATAGTTTTATCATACCACTGGCTAACAGACCTGCCTCCTCTCGCCTCTCGGTGTGTGCATTTCCCAAACACCGGCCTGGAACTGATTACCTCCCCGTCTGCGCTCTCTGGCCGTCTCTGTATATGTCTGCTGATGTTGTTTAGAGGAGGGCAGACCACTTCAAATTGTCCTCTGTGTGGAATGGAAAGGCTTGCAACCGGTGGTGGTGGTGGTGGTGGGGGCTGGTGCTGGAGAGCATTCTTGTATGTCACTTTTTAGCAAAGCACAAGCTGAGCTCTCATTCCCTGTCTCGGCGTGGAGTTTGCAGTGTGGGCAGAGGGTGATGGAAAGGCTTGCAACCGGTGTTGGTGGTGGTGGTGGGGGCTGGTGCTGGAGAGCATTCTTGTATGTCACTTTTTAGCAAAGCACAAGCTGAGCTCTCATTCCCTGTCTCGGCGTGGAGTTTGCAGTGTGGGCAGAGGGTGATGAAAACAATAGAGAGAAGAAGAAAAAAACAAAAAAGAGGAGCAGAGAGAGGGGGAGTGGGGATGGAGGAGAGTGCGTGGGTTAGCAGATAGGACTGGCGATGAGGGGGAGGGGGCAGGTTAACGTGGTGCCTACACAGGGCGCTATCCCACAGGCTCTCTCCTGTCTCCCACGCTTGGCCCCGGTAACCTGGCCTAGCTTCTGTTTAATGTCTGGCTCTGCCACACCTCGGCCCACTCCCTCGAGATCTGCATGTCTGTGAAGAGAAGTGCATTTCAAACTCAAAAGGAAGGAAGCAGTGTTGAAGTCCCCACCAGTGAGGATTTTTTTTATTATTATTTTTTTTTTTATTTGTTTTTGGCCTTTTGTCTCCAGGCAGTTTTTGTTTGGCTGCATCTTTGGCTCCGTTTCTCGAGAGTTTCTGGTCTTTGTTTTGCTAAAACTTTTTATTGTTGTTGTTGTTCTAGGATTTGTATTTACTAATAGCTTTTTGGCTGAGCTCCATAAATGACCTATATTTCAGTCAACCATGATCACATATCTCAGTGTTAAGGAGAAAAAAAAAATCTATTTACACAGAGACAAGCAAAAACTGACTTCAGATGATTTCTACTGACGTCACATTCCTCTACAACAAAGGTCCAGTGGAAAATGCGCTGATGTTCAACCCTGTCCATCTTTATTAAAATGCTGTCAGATAAGGAATGATTGTGGAATCCTATATTAATATGATATAGCAATATTTCCTCCTAGTGTTTCACATCAGCATCTTTCAATAATAAGTGTTGTTTTTAACGTAAAACCATCAACAACTGTTTCAGATTGGGTAGAAACCGGGACCAAAACAACATGTAGAGAACACATTTGATCAGCTTAGTTTATTACAAATCTTACGGTCTCTTTATTACTGGTAGTAAACTCCCACACACACAGAGAAAACATGCAAAGTCTACTCTAAAAGCAAACTACTATCACGTTGTAAAGTTCGTTTTTTTCCCCCCCAATATAGCTAGCATAAAGTCGCACTTAAAAAAAAGCAATATCTTACATCCAGGTCTCAATCAACTGTTTCTCTTACAATTGGATATTTGACTTTTGTTTCAACAATGTGCAAAGAGAGCTGCAGCTTTAAGTAAATAATGGTCAAGCTTCGTAGATCTACCTGATGCTGCAGCATGCGACATTTGATTTCCAGCCAATTCAGCTTGCGGCTTGCTTTGACACGTCAAAGAAATTGACCAGCATGCACATAGAGATGCCTCATCTGCATCGGTGAATGTTTACGCATCTCGTTGAACGGTTGCAGTAGCTCCAGAGTTGTTCAACGTTAAGTCAATCTAATTATTATGACATGTTGACATGTGAATGGATTTGTAGTTCAGCTAAATTTACTTATTTATTTTGTATGTTTCTGCATCTACGTTCAGATGAAACTCAAGTTTCATTTGAACTTAAGTGGGACTTATCCTGCACTCAGCAGATCGTTTTCCACTGGTTACAAACAGGCCAGGAATTAAGGAAATATGTGACATCTAAATCTTAAGCAATCACTTACAGCCCTCTTTGTTTGCTCCTTTCACTTTGGCAACATAAAGAGGAGAATCCTTGCCTGATCTTGTTCAGGAGAGAGAGAAACCCTGGGCTTCTGAAAAAAGCTTTTAGCCGGTATAATTTTATGTTTATCATTATTTTATTAGAAATAATGACTTCCAAAGTTATGTTTTCAGATTGATCGTAATCCTCGTGCACATTACGTCTCGGTCTTTCCATTCCTGGCCCCATTCTCAACCTTTGTCCAGTGGAAAATTGCAACATATTGAAATACGCAACGATTTACTATCAGCAGATTTCAAAGCATAAATATCTCCAGATAAACATGAAGTCACAGTTTCCATTTTGTTTTCAAGACCTGATGAAGCAGCTCAAGCATTCGTGGCGAAAGTCAAGTTCTTCTGGCCTCCCTTCCAATCTTTGAGGTATTAATGTGCAACTATAGTCGTTAATATCCTGCTCAAATGGTAACAGTGTAAATTTCCACACGTTTTAATCTGTGTTTGTTGTGTGAGAGATTGCTTGTTTGCATATAATAATAATAATAATTTGGGAGTGACAAACCTGAGGTTTCATGGGATAGCGCTCACTAGCCGAACCTGTTAGATTAAGCAGTTCAAATCGAAGCTGTGCAGTTCTTAGAAGAGACTGGCAAAAATGTTTATCCACCTGCAGGTTTTAATATCTTCTGACTCCAAATTCCTCATTGCTATTAAGCATAAAGCCTCAAAATAAATTGCTCAGCGCATGTATTAAAATTCACAGAGGTTTTAAACAGTTATTATCACATGAATATTCAACTAAGTTCATTCTCTACGCTACACAGATAATGACAGTGATCCTCCTGTCTGACCAACCTGGTGTTGATTCAATGTGTCAATTCAGCTGAGAAAAAAAAAAAAAAAAAAAAAAAACGTCATCAAGCTTTGCTGCTGTTTACCGCGAAAACACCAGAAATGCGAGGCTTGTAGCCACTCTGAAGATGACAGATATTTCACGAGCTGATATATTTTTGTTTTAATATCTCTGTATTTATGTTGCGTGCCCAGTAATCAGTCTTGGCCACCGTCCTTGTTATCATATAAACAAATCCAAAATCTCCCACTTGAATGCATTCATAAATGCTTGCCATCAGGCAGTTTTTGTTTTTCTTCTCTTTTTTTGTCGCGTATTTATGTCTGGGCCTGGAAACAGGTAATATTCTATCCAACGCTGGCCTACTGTACATAATCACTGAGATATTGAGATCCACATGAGGGCTGGATGAGCAGATTAATAGTATTGACAAATCCTAATTAGCGTCATGCTGAATCAAATGATTAATGTGAACAGTTGTTAAGGAGGCAGTGTGTGTCTAAATGGAGCCAGAGGCTGGATAATACAGTAAAAGCCTGTGACTCAACAGCAAGGCAGAAAAAGACAGAAATCGTCACAAAAAAAAAAAAAAAAAGTAGTGGAAGGGCAGGAAGGGAAGACACTGTGGAATGACACAGTGTTTTATATGCATACATGGTTGAGTGGCTCCCTTCCTGTTCGGTTCCCCCTGAACGTTTTTTTTTTTTTTACAGCCCGAGTTTTAAGCAGCAATGGGATTAGTTTGTAGGATTGTTGGTTTGCATTGTGTGCTGAGAGGATAGGCAGTGAAATCCCTTTTTCAGCCACCACTACTTATCCTTGTCCCTGTGTTGTCTCTTTCAAACAGAAGCGCCTCGCTCTACATGCATGTAATCTAGGTGACAAGAAAGAATGAAAAGAGAATTGACTGTGTATGAAGGGAGAGAAAATGGGATGGCTGACAGGGAGGAGAATGTGGCGAGATTTGTGGAATAGACTTGGGAGGGAAAAGAGAGAGAGAGAGAGAGAGAGAGAGAGAGAGAGCGCGTTGGATGTGCGCTGACTTCATGGCGGATGCACACGTACCGTAACCCCGCTCTTCCCTTAGTTGGTCTTAAAGTGGGGGGAGGAATAGTGGGGATGCAGGCCTATAGTATGAGCGTGGTGCATTTATGTCTGACATCAGCAAGTGAATAATTCATCTTCTACTTCATGCCTGAATTATTGATGTCTGAAAGATTACAGAAACAGCCAGCAGAAAACAGCAGTCTGGAAGGAGGGAACATGATGCAAGATGGAGAAAAGAATAAGGAATTTCATCATTATTTACAGTTTCTTTCCAAAATGAGCGAGTCACCACCAAAATGGAAAAGCGAGCTGGAAAAATCCGACAAAAGAACAATAGAGACCACAGAAGTTGCATTTTTGCTGCTTATTTGTGATTTTGGCCAAATTACGAAACTTGGTCATTAGGTGCCTCTGTTCTGCTGTGCCTCAGGTGTGTTCCCTGCTCCAGGATGCATAGATGCACTCCACACTTCACCTCTTTATTTGTGATAAGATTTAAAAAACTATTTACCGTCATTTTTTTTTTTTCACGATAGCTACAAATTTTGCATCAGACTTCTTTTGGCTTTCTTTCCTTTTTCCACATTTTCATAAAAAAAAAAGTTGCAGCGTACGAACAGAAGTTGTCACGTCAAAAAGTCCTTCAGCTTCTCCAACTTACCATAAGCATTTCGACAGCAGAGTAAAACTGTACAGCACATTGCTCGGATGATTTGTGCAAACTCAAAACCACCTGTGGTTTACCTTCCACTTCACAAGTGTACGGTTTTGTGTTGGTGAGTCACATAAAAATCCTAAGGCAATACGTTCAATTAGAATGTGAGAGAATGTGAAAACAGTTAAAGAGCTATGAATAATTTTGTGAGGATTCTTGTAAGCATCCCATCACAAATTTTGTTGTATTTTCTACATCTCAATTAAAGACATAACTGGTAAAAATATTATCTGGCACTGATCAATATCCAGTCCTTGAAGTCTGATCTTCTTCGAGAGCAATGAGTGGAGGTATGAGAAGCATCTTTCTGCAGAATTGTGGTTAAATGATACCTTTCGATGTAGTACTATGGCATCACCATTGACATTAAAAGTTAGATTTGTCCCTTATATAAAAATATTAATTTCACCATCAGTGTGGACAGATACGACTTTATTAGCTTTTGGTGATTTTCTCATTCTGACTCTGTATTTACATCACAGACCCCCGTTAAATTAACAACCCAGCTCTACAAATGACTGTTTGCATGCAATGCAGCGGTGGGCTCACTCTGACATTACTGCTCATCAGAAGAAAAAAAAAAAAAAGGTTGCGCCGTTTCAGAAACCGCCTCCCCTGGCTGTTTCATGACATTAGGAGTCATCACTTTCTGTAACCCTCTGAAACCAGTTATCGGACTTTCACACCCATCTTGCTGCTTGATTAACCAACTGAGCCAAGGTGAGAAAGCGAGCGGATTCATAACCACCATTTCAAGGTTGGTTGTTATTTTTAGGGTCCTACATTTGAGAAGTGTAGCGTGACTCAGAAGTGTGCTCCGACAAAAGGCTCAGAGTGTGTTTTGCTACAGCATTCATGTACTATTCATCCCAATCTACTCTTACGAATTAACTGCAGACTCAGTAGCTGTTTGGGAGAGTTGTGTTAATCGCTAAAAATAAAAGCGCATCTCTGAGAAATAGATGAACTAATAAACAGATGACTTCATTTACACATAGACCTCCCATTTCACTGCCTTTTGTTTACTTTGTTAGCCCCGTCCTGTGATGCTCAGAACGAGGCTAGTACGTGCTTACGTACATCTTTTTTGTGGGTGTAGCCGTACATGTGTGTGTGTGTGTGTGGCTGCTGCATTGCCAGCTTGGAGAGGCACGGGGCCCAGACACTTGGAATCATTTAGTGAGAATTTCAAGTGTGGGAGGAGAGGAATGTGCGCCCAGATAAAAGAAAAGTGAAAGAAAAACAGAGCAAAGAGAGGGGGAGGAGAGCATGAGAGATAGACATAGATATAGACGGAGAGAGGCCACGCTGGGAATGTAGCAGGTGAGGATGAGGTGCAGAGGGAAGAGAGAGGAAACAAGCCACCTGAGAGAGAAACGCTTTGGAGAGAGGGAAGGCGAGCTTACATCGTGGACGGGGGTTAAAATGAGGGCACGGAAGAGCGAAACAAGGCGGAGGCGAAGGGAGGGGAAAGCACAAAAAGACGCAGATCTTCAAGCAAATGACAGACAGTGGGAGCAGCAGAGAAAGAATAGAAGAGAGCGAAAAGAAAGAAAAGGGGAAAAAAAGTACAAACTGCCCACACCTTACCGACTGTTCTCCATTAAGCAGATTTTTTTTTTTTTTCTTTTTCAAATGGCTCTTGCAGGTCTCGCTTAGGGGGAACATCTATTCCTATCACAATGCTGCCTACACACACCTCGCAGTGACAGGCAGAGCAGGAGAAAGAGGAAAGACGGGGGCCACAAGTAGAAATGAACAAAGATCTGAAAAGAAGAAATGCTGCGAGATGAAAGAAGAGGAAGAAGAAGAAGAAGAAAAAGAAGAAGAAGAAGAAGAAATGTCCACAGAAAAAGAGATGACACAAATAACTAAGCCAATCCATAATGTCTACTATTGCCATTTTTGAAACTTGCTTAATAACAGCACTGCAGTTGCTATTAGAGAAGTAAATTATCACTGTGAAGTGTTTCTTGTTTCTGGCTCGGAATACCAGAAAATCAATTGCAGATCAAGTCTGCAGTATTTTAATTTATTTATTTATGTATTTATTGCTGTCTGTGTGCACAAATAATTCTGAAGTCTTTCCTTTTTCTGAATATATATTTACTCTTGTCCTTCACAAATATTCCTCCCACATTCACAACACATGCTTGCAGTCTGTCTTATGTTTCCTGATCCGTACCAAACCTAACAGAGCACCACCAAAGCTGCATGTGGCATCCCCCAGAGTAAATCCTCAAAATGTACATTTAAACGAAAGCAATCAGTCTTAGATTCTTACATTTTCTTTTTTATATACATATATATAGACCTGTGGCTGTAGAAAAAAAATATATATATATAAAAAAACTGCTAACTAAAGCATTCTTGCTCTCAGCTCAAACCAAAGCCAAAGTCTGTCCATGCAAATCTGCAATTGGCCTCCTGACCCAGCTGATGAGCGGTGTAGTTTAGCCGAACCGAGCACACTCTCAAACAACATCCAATCAGCAGCCATTGTTTCCCATTGATAAGGACCAATCCCTTGCCGGCCTCCTGTCTGCAGGTCAAGATGATTTCCATCCAAAATCAATCCCAGGGAGTGCTTTGTGCATCTGGATCGCCATGTTCTGTCTTCAAGGGAATAACATGAACTGGCTGAGAATTAAAAAAAACTTTAATGACGATTCAGAGTTCAACTGGATCAATGGGAGGCATTATTGACCAGCGAGGGTCGAGGGATGAACTGGGCTCATCTGACCTCTGTGGCTCCTGGCAACAAGGTGGGCACGGTCAATCTCACTTGACCCGCTCAGCTGTGACCCCTGACCCTTAGAAATGATGCCCCCATGTGAACTATCACCTCCGAGGATCAATGGCCCTTGACCATCGCCACGGGCCTTTGGCCAGAGCACTCAGGGAGATGGAGGAGCTGCAGAGGCGGTGGAAGGAGGGTGCTGGCTCGGAGAAGCAGGTGACCCTAAAAAGCGAGGTCACCGACAGCTGATGATGAAGGAGATCTTTATTTAAGCTGAATCTAATGATGGAAATGAAATGCTGGAACACAGAAATTTTTAGGTGTACATCCAAAGTTTATTTTCCTCCAAATCGAGCTTCTGCAGTGCTGCGAGAAGGTATTTGTTCCCTTGCAGATTTTCTTTTGTTTTCGCTGCAAATTTTTAAGTGAAAGAAATGGTAAAAGGAAATGACTTTTTATGTTGCCAGTCCAGTCATACTAACCACTCAGAGAACTACAGACACGTTCACACTCACAAACATTTACACAGATCAGTAGGTAACTAACCTGGGGTTAAAAGCTTCGCCAACTGGCACAGCGACATGTGACGAGAGGAAGCTAGAATGAAACCTACAACCTTCTCACTGCAAGAAAAACCAATATAGTTCTATGTAAAAAAAAAAAAGTTATTTCCCACTAATGTGCCACTTTTGACTCCTGCATCTGCCATTAAGTATTTTCAGTGAGTGGCAATAAGTCTTTGTGGGACTTATGTGTATATATCCACACAAGCATGAACAAACTGTTTAAGTAAGACCAGTTCACCTGGCCCGACATTGCAATCGCAAATGCTTTTTCACAACATTGTCTCTACTCAAAATCCAATGTAGACTCTAAAGCAAACACATTAAAAACTCGAGTTTGGAATGTTTTCAAGTTCTCATACTCCTTTTTTTTTTTATATACATGGATGCATTTACACAGAGCATTCCACATCCCCATCTGTAGTTATTGTGTTTTTGTTGTGCAGCGTGTCAAGTCAGACCATTAATCCTCTTATGTTAGAATGGTGGAGCAGCAGAAAGTTGAGCTGCTCTCGTGTCCTAATCAGCAAGGTGAAGTTCTTTGATCTTGCATTGGAAAAGCTCCATTTTGGCTTCCGAGACGTCGCCATGCAATAGCAGTAGCTTTACAGACTAAAACCCTCCTTGCATTTGCTTTTTTTGCCACTGCGAGAGATTCCACCATTAGGCTTCTAAGGAAAAAAAACAGAACTTTTAAATCCTTATTCCTACTCGACAATTTCCGTTTCTTTTCTGAAGTTAGACTGAAACCGTTGGGTTTCAATGCACACCTTCCATCACTATGGCATAACATACACGAATAAATACACAGCAGGTCTCAGTGGGTGTCAGAGAGATATGCTGAGGGTGTTATAACAGCAGTGAATCATCAGCAACATAGCATAACAGAGTCGAATGTGTCCTCATCTATGAGAGCATATATGCACCAGACACTATGAGGAAGGCTGTTAAACATCATTAAACTTACTGAAAGAGATGCAGTCTTCACTTAAGTGGGACAACACTAAAAACTACAAAAGCAAACGAGACAATGTTTTCATAAATTAAACGTTTCTTAGAAAGCTGAAGACTGCATTAACTTAATAGGTAATGTGTAGGCGTGTATCTATTGGGTTCACTTTGATGCTTTGTTGACTGTTAAATAAAAATCATACATATTTGTTTGTTTCCTAGAATGTGACTGTGCTGATAACGTACTAAATCATGTCGTAAAAACAGAGGGTTGTACTGAATTTAGTTTTTTTTTAATACCATTAAACAAGAAAGTTCATTCACTTCAGCAGTTGTGTTCAAAAAGTATAATTCTTAATATCAACATTCATAACACTGATTTCTCTTCACTTTCAGAATTACTGCTAGCAACATGCTCGTCGGAAAATTGTAATATCACACAAGATCAATTAAAGAAATGATTTCTCACTCTGAAATGTTAGTTCACTAATAAATATGTCTGTCCATGTGCTGAGGTATCCCTTGGTTGGGACTAAATTACTGCATTAGTGCGGCGTGACATGGAGGCGAGAAGCCTGTGGTGTAATGGAAGCCCAGGTTTCATTGAAAGTAGCCGTCAGGTTCCCTTTGGCATCTTCCTTTCGACTATAGTGCATAGATTTTCTCTGAGGTCTAATTCAGGCCAGTTTGCTGGTCAATCAACCCCAGTAACACCATCATATGAAAGCTAATGTTGATACTTTTAGCAGCGTGGACAGGTGCCAAGACCTACAAGAGGTACACATCATATCCCGGACAAATCCGTGTTTGGCGGCTCTGGAAGTGCCGACTGCTGTTGCGAGTCACAGCATGTGAATATTGGAAACTCTTGAATCGACTTAGTTTCACAATCCTCTCAAGGATTCAACGCTCATCTACTTTCTTCCTATCACCGTTTTTCCAGCCACTCAACTTTATAGTACTATGCTTGCAAACAGCACATTGAAAATAACGAGCCACCGTTGGCCAGTAATCCTCACGGTAGAGGAATCAATGACAATTTTCTGGACCACTGTCAGGTCAGCTGTCTTCCCGATGATTTTTTTTAGGAAGTAAGTAACTTTAATTAAATTGCACTTTTTTTTTTCCAGATCAAACCAAAAGTGGGAATTAAAAATTAAACAATCCAAACATAGCGTTAATAATCTGCTTCAAAGATTTTTGTTTTAAGAAAGTTTCATTGACTGCATGCCAATGATCATCAACTTCACACACAAACCTCAACCTGGAAAGTTGATAAACATTTGCCTAAGAATCTGAAATTTTCACAATAAGCAATTTGGACTATTTAGTTGATCTTTTCAGAAGCAATAAAATGAAATAAAATCTGAAGGTGCTGCTTTGTGAATAAAGAAAGTAGAGTTCACAATAAATATGTGTGTGAGGGTTGTTAGTAGTCATTTCTGCTTTTCTGTAAGAGTCTTTCCTCTCTTTCACCAATATTACAGACATGCAAATTTAATGTTAGACTGGCATGGGAATTTGTCTTATTCTCACAGACAGTGGTTTTATGTGACCATCTAATTTTATAGTTTTGATGAAAATGAATATGTTCTTCATAGTAAGCTGTATTTTAAAGAACGTTTTCTACAAAGTTGAATCTGCACAGGTTAGGCCAGATTTGAACAAAAGGAAAAACTTTTATCCTGTGCAAAAGGCTAAATACTACTAGTGTGCTGACACTTTAGAAATTGTTTGATACTCCCTAGTTATCATAAGTTACATGTCCAACTACACAAACTTGAACCGATTTGGTTCAGGACTCAAATACTTTTGAAAACTATATTAAAAATTTACACCTTTTTAAAATCTTGAAACTGTAAGTGCAACTTGGCATGTTATTTTATTTTATTTTTTTTTTTTTTACTGCACCTATATGATAGATTTCTACTTTTGTTTTTCCTACATTTGGAAAATTGAGGTTAAAAAGTTCAATCACTAAACTCTGGACACATTTGACTTTAATGAGGCCTTTTATTTATTGCTATATCACTTAAAACTTTAACCTCTCTTTGTCATGCGATTGCTCAGTATCGGTGCATGTGAAAATACATGATTTACCAACACTGTCCCTGAAACCACACATCCCCACCACACAATAAATTCCACTTAGTTTATATCAACTTATTATGAGTCACTATTGCAAAGGAATAGGTTAAACCATCCGCTATGTTCTGTGAACAATACACTTTCTGCTGTTTAATTGTGACATTTTGCCTTGTGGGCACTGAGACATTCAGGACATTTCCAGTTATCGGAGCGCTTCAGACAAGCAAACTTTCACAATGGTAAACCACAAAGTTCTATTTCTAATTTCCGAAACCCATTTGTCAATGATGTGCCAATTTCCTGACTATCTGAGGAAAGTTTTCTTGTGTAGATGCACACGAGCAGCTCCTATATTATGAAATAACTTCAACTAACCCAACTTGTTTAGAGCTAATTTGAATTTCACAAGCAATACCTAGAAAACCTGATTGAGCTGCATAATATGTATAAAAACACTTACATAGAATCTGATAACTTGAACTTAGTTAAGAGTTCTCAGAAAGCAGCACATCATGGCCCAAGCCACATAAATGTAACAATAAACGAGAAACAAAGTAACAGGTATCTGTTTAGAAAGAGTCACAAAGTCATTTCTAAAGCTTTAATATTCCACCAAACCCCAATAATAAAACTATTATTCAAATATGGAAAAAAAAAAAAATTCCATAATACTACCTACGGAGTTTCAAAAAAACCCAGAACAACTTTCACCTCAGTCACCACAATTAATCTCAGTGTTTATCATTCATGTTCACCACTCAACAATGAGAAAAAAAAAGAACATGCGACTAACAGAAAAGTGGATGAGTTTTGGTCGATGGTTCTCCCTCTTTCTCTTGTAGCAGGTGGCTGGAAGGCCTTTCCAGGCTAAACCACTGATAGCATCAAACAATGCAGACATGCAGGTAGGTCGGTGAATCCTGCAGCTCCTCTTTCTAGGCGAGATCAGGTAAAACCTTATTGTGAAGTTCATTGTTTTGAAAGAAGTCAGAAACCTCAGAGCTTGCACAGAAGCTAACCATATAGTAGGTTCTGAAACAATCGGGGAAAGCATACAGAAACTCTCCGAATTGATAGAAGTGATACGGTTTATCATAATGAGAAGAAACAACAGGGAGGCTTGATGACTGCAGCCAACATACAGTAAAGGCGCAACATTTCAGGGGCTCTGGATTCTAAAAACCCTGCAGGTGAAAATCATATGAGTCTGTGGTGGGGCAGCTCACAGCAGGAGACCATGCCCAAACAAGACTGTGTTGCACAGGTAATGGGAGGCTGAGAGGAAAAGAACACAAGGAAACCACAACAAATACTCAGAGAAAGCCTTGCAAGAAAGAACATCATAACATATCTGTGCAAGTTGGTAGTTTAATGGTCTGCTTCTTCTCGTAAGGCTCGGATGACTTACTGTAACTGCAGGAGCCACAAATTGTTTTCTGTACCAAACAATGCATGAGGAGAATGTCCAGTTTTCCGTTTCTGACCTCTAGCTGAAGCATACGTCGGCGACCCTGCAGAACAAAAGCTGCAAAAAGTGACAATATTGGTAAATTGTGCAATGAAGACATGAATCATAACCGACAAGTTCTTTAGGACTATTTCCTTTCCATAATCACAACAACGCCCTCATGATTATTCACTTGCTTTCTAGAGAGGTCAATGAATGTCCATCAATGTCACGAAAGGATTACTGGCAAGCAAAGTTTAAAGTATCGCTTCCTAAATATGTTTGCTGACCAAATCAGCCAACAAACGCAGCAGATCTGGACTGCAACCTTTCTCCTTGAGGTCCCCCGTCTTGTACATCCTCTCAAATTAATCTTTTAGACTATTCTTTGGCATCTGCATCTGTTATTGTTGCCTGCACAAAGAGTCTCAGTTTCAACCAACATGACGCGTTCTCAAAAACCCTTCAATGTAGCTGACTTAGAACAAAAGATGTAAAAGATATGCTGCCAAATACGGTAAAAGCTTGGTGGCAGTGCTTGTGGCCAAATGTGGCACCACTGCTAAGGTTCAGGGGGAAATGTATTTCTCACATCCTGCGTTTACTAACTTTATCTTTGTCTAATGTTGAAATTTGTTTGATGATCTGAAACATGTAGTTGTGACAAAAAGCAAGAACATAAGTAATTATTAAGCGGGGAAGTACTTGGTTTTTTTTGGTTCAAACGTTTGGCTATGTAACACCCAGAAAAAATGTCAGGAGAATAATAACAATACTGACTTGTTTCTTCTAGCTACATGACAAATGGTGAGCAAAATTTGTGCCTTTGTGTCATGTCATATTTATACCCCTGGGAAAAGGAAATCATGTATTATCACTTAGATACCGATGAACAAAAAACAGTATATAATGAATAGCAGAAATGCTGCAGATGCATTTTTTTTTTTTGACGTTCTTACAGTGCTGATTCAGAAGAGGAAAACTGAGGTTATGCAATTGCAGTAAAAGATTATTTTGTTTTAAATTGTCTCAGGCATCTCTGCCAGGTGTACCAGTAAGTGTGGGGTGTGGGGGGCACTGCATTCAACATTTAAGACTTTTTTTTTTTCTTTAACAGAACAAGTGATTATTAATCATCCTCTGTAAACTTAAATCATGAATGAGCCATCAAGTTCTTGCCCAACTAAACCTGAGTCACTGCAGCTCAGACGTCATTGTTCATTGTGAGAGACAGGTGCCACAGCTTGGCCCCAAGCAAGCTTTTTAATCACCAGAGGATTCCTAACATCTTAATTATATCTCTGTTTGTACTCTGTGCTGTTTTTTTTTTTTTTTTGGTAAATGAGCGTTTGTTCATGTGGCTGTTGGTGTTTGTTTGTTCTCTCGTTTCCCACTTTTCATATCTCATGTCTGTGGTTTCACAGACAGCAGGGCCCATCTCACGAGAGCCCAGGCATGACTCAGACCTATGCAGACTTGTGGCTGGCGGCTGTGACTCAGAAAGGAAGGGAAAAGGAGGGTGGAGAAGAGACGAGGGGAAGAGAGTGCACTGGGGCCAGGGGAAGAGAGGGTGTGTAGGAACAGAGCAAAGTGGAGAGTGTCGGAGATGAAATGTCTTCTCCCCTTCAGCCTGGGCTGCAGATTTGAGCAGCTGGCCATGAATAGATGAGTGGCAGCATCACTCAGCACACCCAGAGTGCACGCTGATACATGCAGACACTCTGGAGCAGCTGAAAATAGCCAAACAGAGGCCTTCCACAACATCTGTTAATTATCTGGCAGAAAGCAGTCCCGGGCCTCGGATCAGAGTAGTCCCAGCTGTGGGCATAGGCAGGAGGATGGTACTTATAAAAATAGAGAGTGAGGAGAGAGACGGAGCTGCACGAGATACACTGTCAATAACAGGGCAAAGAGCTTTTCAACAAGAAAAACTGGCTCACTGTGCTTTAGGTGCATGGATCCGCTTGCCATAAACTCATAGATTTCTTTTAATAACTTCCTGCAGAGAAACAAACCAGGTCCCAGCCTTCCGAGCAGCATTGGCAGGAATCACAAAATATTTGACAATGTTCACCTTCTCTCCGTCTCCATCCTTCTCTCCTTCCCTTTCGGTCCCTTCTGCACTCGGGGAAAAAAGAAAGACAAACTCATTTCCATACAAATGGAGTGAAAGCCTGCAGCTCAGGAACCCAGTGGAATTGCAAATATTTCATCTTTGCCTCCGAGGCTTGTGCTATAACTCCTTGGCCATTATCCCCTGTTTCGTTCTTTCTTCTCTTTCACTTTCCCCGAGTCTTTGTTTTCCACCTGTGTTATCCGCTCTTTCCTCTGTTGACACCCGTCTTCCACCAGCTTTTCCTCCAAAGTAGCAGTGAAGACTTACTGGGCCAGCCATGCTATGCTAACATTAAGCACTAAAGACTTCCGAATCTAAGTCAAGGGAGTTTTAAGTAACTTTTGGGGGGAACGCAGCCAAGAAGAGCAACTTCTGCTTCCTCCAACTCTTCCCTTCCTGTAACATCCCTTCATCCTCCCCTCCTTCATAGCATCTGCCTTGTGCCCACATTCTTGGGCCCACATGGTGTCCAGCAGATGCCAGGTCAGTATAGGTGCCTGAGCACAGATTGCCTGGCGCTGGCCACCTACTCAGGCAAACTGCCAGTTATGGGCAGTGAAAGACACCCAGTAGGTGCTGAGAATGGGTGGAGGATTGGACTGGTTTTACTTTGCCCAGTGTTTTGGTAACCCTTTCTACTGATCAAAAGTAAGAAAAGATTAGTCGTAGGTATTACAGTATAGGTAAAATATACACTACAATGAATAAATTACTTGTGCTTAATTTCACGTCTGTTAGAAGTGTGTTACGAATTTATTAATGACGGACATCTTTCCATGGAGGAGATCAAACAGCAGATGAGACCAGAAGAGCACCTGCTAAATATCTTGATGACTGAACTGCTGGGAAACTTGGATAAGTAGTCACTGTCTGTCTACTCGCAGGCAAGCAGAGGTTTTATATTCACTATTTGACGTCTCGACCGCATTGCTCCCTTGGTTTAACTCAAACAGTCACTACAGCGTCGTGATATAGGTTTCAGAGCAGACCCACAGCTTTGTTGACTGACTGGGAAGATTTTAAAGGTTTCATCCAGTTTGATTGAGATATTGTGATGGAGTCTGTCAAAAGCAAATATCTTGCTTCTGATAGTACATCCTGCTTTTGTACTTAAGGTTGCAAAGGGACAAACATTAGCAATAAAGCAGCCATAGGTCAGCTCAGACTCCATCTCCCGGATCACCACATCGACACTTTTCTTGATAAGTTCACACCATGCAAGGTATTATCTTCCAGATATTAAAGTTCATCTTTGTTTTCAACTGGTAATGCAGTGCATGTAATTAAATTTTTTATTTTTTTTTTTTGCTCTCTGGAATTATAGTGGCTGAAATAACTCCAAAAATAATTGGGCCACTATAGTAACAAAATGCTGAATATGTCAGCAGTGTTTTGGTTTGTAAGACATGAAGTCACTTTGACATAAGCCGCAGATTCAATGTTCTGTCATATGTCCTGGAAGAAAACATCTTGAACTGAACCGAATGTGCCGTCTGCGTTCATGTGCCAGAACGATATGTGTGCGTATATCACTTACTGACGTCAACATGTTGCATGAGTTACAGTCGCTGGATTGCATTTCTTCCGAGCATCGCTGTCCAGTGTCTGCTTGGCGTCGTATGTCATTAAGATACAAAACGATAAATATTAAGAGATTGAACAGGAAATAGAGGTAAGAGTTCAACGTGAGACCTTGGTGGCTCCACCCCGAGGTCACCCCTAGTTGATAAAGCTCATAAATCCATCTGAGAGGATCAGACTCAGAGTTTGCTCAGTGTATCTGGGACCTTGTTCTTTCAGACATTGAGCGTTTCTCAGGACACATGCAGAGACAGCTGCTCCATGGACATAGATACATTGACGGCTTTACTTTTTGGATCAGCTCTTTCCTCTCAGAGACTTAAAGTTAATTTCTACATTGCTGCAGACCAGGCCTCAATCCATCAATCCATCTTCCCAATCGTACCGCTTGTGTTAAGACACTACGACACTTGAACTCTTCTGCTTAAGGCAAAGAATGAACTCCAACCAGTAGGGAGCAGTCCAGCTTTTTTTCAAATCTCCAAAGTATCTGTTTGCAATTTGAGTTTGCCAGATTTCCATCTAGCAAACAAATCTTTGTTACAATCTTGTATTTCTTTTACCTTTGCTTAGCCCACATTTTATGTTCCACAAAGAAGGTCCTGGCAGTGGGAGTCCTCTACATGGCTGATTTTACCAGCAGAGGGAGGACAAGCTCGGCCCCAGATGGACAGTGTGTAATGTTGTTAGCTATAGTTAGCCAATTTAGACACACTGCCAGCAGCTCTCATTTCATGATCTAATTCCTCCTCATCCCCCGACCCCCATCTTTCTCCAGCACACACACGCACGCACACACATACACACACTCCCACACAGGGCCAGAGAGGATGGAAGGAGTGCCAGGAGGTGAAAGACAGGCAGACGTGTGTGTCGATGTGGGTGGAGGTGGTGGAGTTGTAGCAGCACTATTGTGCACTCAGGAGGCTACACAGGGCCTCCGTACTCAGGAACTTCAAGTTTTACAGCAAAAGAAAAGCATCAAAATTTAATGATGATGATTAATAATTCACATTTCACCCAAAAAACAGATTTTCTGAAACGATGAAGCAAAAATCAATGCTTTCTTCTTTCTCCGTCTCTTTCTCGCTCCCCATATTGTAATGCTTATGGAGGGAAAAGAAAGAAGGGGAGAGGGGGGATGAAGAGGACAGGCCCAGCAAAACTTCACGCTTCTTTGTTTGTGCCACGTGTGTAGGAGATTCTGCCTATGGTCTTCCAAGGTGGAAGACCTCGACTCCTGCACCGTTTCACTCAAAAATCCCCTGGAGGCAGCAGCGCTGCTTTAGCCTCGCCACCTCCAGACTGGGTCAGAAGAGACGCCACGTGGAGGGAGGTGCAAATCTCAGCAGAGCTCGAGAGAAAGCACAATTGCATGTAAGCGTACACCCATCTGCGTGCACGCTCTCAATGAAAGCCCTGACTGTGAGACAAACAGGCTGCTCATAGGTTCGAACAAAGGCAGTGCATCGACGTGGTCGCGTGTCCATTGTGAGGTTGACGTGTTGAGTCAACAGGCATACATCAGAAGATAATTATCACCTCCGTATGAGGCTGCCTGAAGACAACGAAAGGTGCACACCCTGCACATAGACGTGCGCGTGTGTGTGTTTGTGTCAACATGCTCATGTCAGAATGTCAGGCACACCGCTGTGACTCGGCGTGGTGTTCCCTCTTTCTACGTCTACAACCTGTCTTGCCGCACTGTCTCTCCCTCTTAAGCCACAAGAGACCCAAGTTTAGTTTAAAGACAATGCTGAAATCTGTCATCCGTCTTCTCATATCTCTGCTCATTCCGTGCACGGATGGCTTGTCAGATTGTTTAGCACAGTCAATTTAAATACCGGGAGCTTGCAGCAAGCCTGTGTGGGCAGGGTTGGTTTACTAATGTTTTTGGAAACACTTGACTCGCAAGGTTAGTTGGTCCGGACATTTTTGGCGCTGACACGCTGAGGAGGTGGGAATGTAAATCAGTAACACAAACTGGGGGAGGATGGTTTGTTTAGTCGTTTCCTAAACAAATAAAAAAAATATGTTTTCACTGAATGACAGTAAAATTGGAGATGACAGTGAATATAATGGTACATGTCTGAGGCAGATGTTGTGTTTTAGTGCCACCACCTATGCTGTGCCTTCAGCCTACCTGCAAGAAATATTTTGTGGTTTTCCTTGTCATGCAAGATGCTGTTTCAATGTTTAAAATGCATATAAATAACCATCTTCTATATGTAAAAACATGATACTTGTTGGCATACAGAGTCAAAATAAACTGTAATCAGACACTGCTCTGGCCAAACAGAGACACACAATTGCATTAATAACTAGGTTAAAAACAAAACTGGCTTGTAAAATACTACTTTAACTTGAGACGGAGATGAAAATAGACACAGCTCAAAAATGTATTTAAACCTATTTAAAAGCACACGTGTCCCCATCTTCTGGTAGCTACGTCCAGCATGAATAACCGAGTGACAAACTAAAACCTAACATGGCTGGTTTATTGGACGTGACGAATAAGGTATTTTGGGGATGTGGCCATTGAAAGATTCATGCGATAGATATGCAGCTGATAAATTGCGAGCAATTAAGTGTTGGTCAGGCTGCTGTGGCTTTAAAAAAGGACACACAATAAAATTCCCTCTTTAAGCCTTAAACATGCAGAGCCCCACTTCCAAACTTTTTAAATTATAAAGTATAAAAGAGTCGATTAGACTGTTACAAACTACTCCTTAATAAGCATTTAGAATGCACTCAAGTAGCTGCATAGACTTAGATGTCAGCTATCTGGCCTCACTATAATTTTGAAATATGGCTGTGTGGTCTGCAGTAGAATGAGCCAATGTGAAATTTGACTGTCTTAATGAGGCCTGTGAAAGATTCTTCTTTAAATCTGCAATGATCCTTTAAATTCTTTTGTTTTTTGTAATTACAAACGTTTCTTAATCCTTTCTCATAATATATTTTCAATAGGGATTTGTAAAGTGTTGTTTCTACATGTATATAGCCTGGGGTTTTCTCTGTGTTACTCTGTAAACACAATTAGGAAAGTATGAATTTCCAAAACCACAATAAGAGACTGATTGACATATTAGTAGGTAGCCTGTCAGGTCAAATGAATACACAAACAGACTTCAGTGCAGCTGGGTTTTTTTTATGTAGTTCAAGGTAAAATATTTAATAAAGACATTAATCCAATGCAGAATTTACCCCATATTCAAGAAGCGTCTCTAGTGATGCACTAACATGAAAATCTGGGCCATCAATATTTCTGTTGCATAGATCTCTGTGACACTGTTAATATGGTAAAAGTCTGAATTTGGTGTGGGTGACTGTAGACTGAGACGAGCCACAGCTTCAGGTTTTGAGACCTAATCTGGATTTAAAGTTTCAGCATAAATAAGATATTCGCTACTTTAAACCTTTCATCAGACCCTCGCTTGAGTGTCCCTTTAAAGAATTAAGGGACCACCTGCTGTGTAGTGATTTTCAAAAAGAAGCCATCGCTTTCTACAATTTAACTTGTACGTTTCAAAAACAATTATGGCTGAAGCTTTTCTTTAATTATAAACTAGTTGATGGAGGTCGGGGGGGAGAACGTTTTGATACTGCAAACTGCAGAAGATACTTTTCTATTTATATGCTCTATGGGGTGTATGTTTGATAAAACGCTGCCTCTGTGGGGGGATTAGAAGCAATGCTGACTAACTTCCTGTGATTGTTGAGGACAAACGATGGAGCCGTGTGTTGTTGTTGTTGTATGTGGGTGGCACATCTGGCACTGGAGGCTAATAATCTATGTGCATGTGTTTGCATGTGTGTTTGTGTGCGTTTCTTGCCCGTTTCTGTGTGATGTAGAAAGAGATGCCTTCTGCGAATCTGAGTGATTGAATTTGTTTTTTTTGTTTTGTTTTGTTTTGTTTCGTTTTGCCTACCTGGGTCTCTCTGATGCGTCCCTCATTATCCTTACGCACAGCCTTAAAAGGTTCTTGCGAGTATTTTTGTTTCAAGTGTACATTGGGCGAGACGACGGAGATTGTGCCAAAGATTCATCCAGGGTAGACGAATAAGTCATTATTGTATGTTTTCCGTAAGAAATTAGTGGGCTGAGGTAACCCGAGGCAAGGTAATTCAAGGGCAATAATGCACAGCTATTCCCCCAGCAGCAGAAATAAACAGTCTCCTCTGTTTATTTGCCTTTGCTGCACTCCCACGAGAAGCCAGAAACAGCAGGACAGAGGCGTGGAAAGAGAAAAATGGTGGTGGGGGGGAACAAAAAAACAAGATAGCGGGATGAGAGTGAGAAATACAGATGACAAATAGATGATGCTTCTTTCCCACTTTGACACCCACCTACCCCTGCTGCCGTGTCCTTCATTTCGCTTCAGAGAAAAATTAAAACAGGTCAGCCCACGTTATCTTTCCCTGCTTTTCTCTTGTCCCTCGTTTCTTCTTCCTCCACATCAGGTCATGTCTTTCTTTTTATCAGTCTCTCTCTCTCTCTCGTCCTCCCACTCTGCTGGTCAGCATTCGGGTCAGGACAGGAGTCACGACGAGGCTCCAGGATGCACCATCATCCCCCCCCTCCCCCCAAAGCCACCATCCCATGGCACCCGTAGCTGTCTGTCGTTCATCACATCCCACAATTGACAGCTGCCTCCACCCACTCGCGCTTTCACCTCTGCGATTCTCATGGAAGACAATGTGTTGCATGATATGCCAACATACGCCCGGTTGTCTTAGAGCATGTGAAATAACTTGTCGCACATTCTGTTTCTGCAGCGACGTGAACGGTTTCTCAGTTTTACTCAGGAAAAAGTGACGTTTGTGTGAGGAAAATTAGATTGCAATTGAGCCATGCTGCCACGAGAGAGTATCTTACAGTCGTTAACAATGGTTTTAAGTTGGGCAGGATGTTTTTATTTATTTTTTTTTCTTGTCCTCTGAGGGAGCAGAGTGGCTCCTCTGTATCATGCAACAAGAGACAGAGCGCTGCAGAGGAGGGACGCAGCAAACTTGTCACGTTTTATTGCGAGAGATGGTGTTTCTTCTTCGTGACAGCTCTCCCCGCGGTGACATTCAGGCCCCCACAGTCGTCATCTGATGATCTCACCGGTGAAGCTCACACATAGACTCAGGCGCACACACACACACACACACATACACTCACCTGCCCATTTGTGACCTCAGTGCGCTTCCTGAATAAACAATTCATAGAAAAAGGGCTTCCTTTAAGCAGAATGTCATTATGCATGTGGAGCCCACACATCTTTTGCACGTCGTGCATTCCTCACATACAGAGGCGGGCAGCTGTAAGGTGAGCCCTTCTTTCTGCTTGGTGGAGCTGGACAGATGAAGCCAAGCACCAAAGCAGCGCGAGAGCCAGATAGGAGGTGGAGTAGCTGCTCACATGTGAGACAAGCCTGTCAGCCTGTCAGATGAACTACTAAAACCCACCACAGGGACTCGCAAACTGGGACGCCGGAGGACCTTTGGGTCTGGTTAAGTTCTGCACTTTTCAAAGATAGGTCAGCCTCATGCTAGGAATTTCATTTTATCATGTCCACTTTTTATATTCTCCAGTAGACCGATCATTATTTACAACCTAGATTTACAACCATATTTATGTTTCTTTTACCGTGTCCATTTCACAAAGGTAAATGTGTAGTTTCACCTCAGATTTTACTGTCTGGATTATTAAAAAATAAAAATAAAAAAAATAGGCCAATGTATCCCTACTGATTATATTAAGTGAAAAGTATTTCAATGTTAAACTTACAAAGTACTGTTCAGAAGAGAGCGCTTTGGAGGAGGGACAAAGTGTGGCCCACAATGCTGCAGAGCCAGATGGATGACAAAAAAGGACTGGAAATAAGGCTAAGGCCTAGTCAAAGGTTTTTGAGAAACTAAAGAAAACAGGACAAGGTTGACAATGTAACAAAATAACGCAAATGAAAAAAATACTTAAGACAAAAGGTTTCAGTAGCACTTGCATTTACACTTATTTAAATACACTGTTTAATATTCTGACATTATTAAAGCTGATTCAACTTTTCCTGTTTCAGGTCAATTGGGATTATTTAAATTATTTTAAATAATTTTCTAAATGCTAAAAATTGTTAGGTTATATGGAGGGACGCCTGTTAAAGGTGTTTTACGGCAACATCTCAAACATAGTACTTCCTTGTGTGACATCATCGAAAATTCAAAGTGAACCAGGCAGAAATCAGGAAGCAAAACATGTAGAGCTCTACAGGTCTGTTTTGTCCCAGGATCCACTTTTCAAATGCCTTAAGGGCGCCACATCCATCTGTTCGAACAATTATATGCAGGAACAGCATCCAACTGTTCAGGAAGAAGACAAGTACTGTTTCATATGGACATGTTTTAGTCCAAAAAGTGTGCATAAACCATATAGAACAAAACAAAAATAAAACACGACAAAGACTGGCTAAAGCTGGTAAGAGATTATTATCCACAGTAGAATGGGTCATGTACCAACTTGAGCTGAAAATCCATTCAGGAATTAATTCGTCATTACTCTAAAAGAAACAAAAATTTACAGGTTGAAAAGGGACTCAAGGATAAAGACCTTAATATTTGAAGACTTGTCTCATGGTTTGATTTAAACAATTACATTTTTTAGCCATTATCTTCAGTGAAATTGGTTGAGAAAATTTGCCGACTGTAGAAAACAATTTGGACCAACTGATAGTTGACAGTCTTCAGACACAGAAATGGAGCCATCTTACATGTGACATTGCAGTCTGACCACGTGTCAATTCAGTCCTACAAGTGGGACATGTTGTACACTATTTAAAGGAATTTCCTATGAACTACTCATTGTCTGCTGTAAACAAAGTGGTCATCTATGTATTGAATAATATTAGCAGGAGTTTACTCGGTGTTATTTTGATTGTGTAAGGGAGAATTGCTATCTTACACCTTTTCACATTGTATTTTTTTTAAGATTTATCTGACTCGAATGGGAGTCATCATAGTCATCATAATTCAGTTTAATACAAAATTTTCAGATAATACAAAATTAAAGGAATTATATATAAGGATTGAGGACATTTGTAATGATTCATCTTTATAATATTTGTCTCTTTATCAGCAAGTTATTGTGCATAACCAATTAAAATAGAATAACTTAATGCAGCACCACCCCTAACAATGACCTCACCAGCAAGCTTAGTCTATTTACAGATACCAAAAATGAGCATTTTAAAATTTACATTTCAATCTTTATCTATATCATCAAACATTTATTAACCATAAAGGGACAGATTCAGATTTTTATTGTATTATATTGATTATAAGACCCGAAAGCTGATTTATGTCCTTATATTAGTTTTAGCATGGTTTAATATTTCACAAAGATAGTATAATCATAGATGTAATTTCTTAATTTAAAGCAAAACATATCAAAGCCTGCCTAGAATCACACAAGAATGCTGTGTATTGACTGAACCTCTGTGTCTGAAGAAAGCAGAAGTGTATGCAAGTAGGGAGTGTGTTAGAAAATGAGTCCATGGTTATATTAGGCATGCATTTAAGCCTCTTTGTTTGTGCTTTAGCTCATGCTAGCAGAAGTGAAAATGAGAGGACTATGTGAGAAGACTCAAACATGCGCGTTCACACGCAGCTGAAAGTTAACCGAACACCATCTTGTTGAGACAAGCACGCCTGCAATCATGCATTGTGAAGCACCCACCTGCAGCTTCTAATTGCACTTCTTGTGTTCTTTCTCCACAAAACTTCTGACGCCCACCGTGTCTTTTCTGCCCACCAGGATAATCAATTTTCCTTTTTTAAAATGCCATTCAGTGGCTTTTTTTTCCCTGTGTGATCTCTTCTATCACTTTTCCAAACTCAAGACTCTCATGTGACAATCACGTGGCATACGCTCGGCTTTCCATGGTTTCTCTGGCAACAGAGATCTGCATAGCAAAAGTATGTATGTTTCTTAAAACTTCCCTCCCCCCCCTTTTTGACACAATAGCACCAGACAGTGAAATATTTTTAATGGGAGTCTATGTGAAGAAAAATCCACTTTATACAAGTAGTAGAAGCATACTGGTACACCATCCTGACAATTCTTGCCAGCTGTTAAACTCTTCGGTTTAAGTGTAAAGTGGTAATGGTGAATCTTCTTTCTGACTACAAATAGTCTGTAGAGCTGACATTCAGTCCTTTCAAAGACACACACCAGAAGCTGAAGCCTCATCACCACAGTGTCTCCTTTCACAGAGCCTACTTGTATTTTACAGTCTTCTGTCATTTTGGGTGGTTCCGAGTTGCTACAGTAATTCCATATGTGTCAGCAACGAAGGAATTCAGTGTGGGTGACTGTAAAAAAGTAATTGCTTAAACAAAAAAAAACTCTCCACTTTCCCTGACTGTGAACAGTAAAGTGTTGGGTAACTGGAGATGTTCCTTCCGTTTTGTTTTGTTTTTTTTTCTTGCTGAAAATATGACGTCATCTGCTTCAGAGCATAAAATGTAAAACCTGGCAAAAGAAACAACTCATATATTTTGACCTTCCTGTAATATTCACCACTGTTTCCCTTAAGAAATAAAACATCTGCTTATTTTAATATGTATGATCTTACACATTCCCATCTTAACAGGAGCAGTGTTTATGACACATCTGCAAGTACACGTATGCGCCGGCTGGTAAAATATTCTACGTGATGTGTGTTTTGAGCCTGTCTTTGGCTGCAGTTTCCTGCACTTCGTCACTCACAGCTCCTCTGGTTACAGCCTGGCCCCTCTGGGGAGCCTCCAGGGCCCGTTGGCTAAATTAGTTTCAGCAGCACCGCGAACCAGAGTCGCAGGCCTCTGTAACCTCTTTTTGGATTACAGAACTCTGACCCGTCTCTCTGTCAAGGCCTCCCAAAGGCCTTTGAAGTTTCTCACGGCTACTACAGATGAATAATCTACCCCCAACCTCTGCCCTTGACAGAACCTCCCTTATCCTCTCATCCTCCTTTTTTCTTAATCCATTCCTTTGGAATGAAAGGATACCCTTAGTTTACACCTCCAGCATCCTCAGCCCTCTGCAGCCAGACCAGACCAGTCGCATCAATCAGAATGTTGCGGCTTATTTGAGGTTGTTGTAAAGTTTTGACCTAAGCTTGTCTGATTTCCCTTTGATGACTACGAACAGATAACAGAACATAAGAAAATATTTTACTTTATTTTGTTTTCAAGTATCTTACTTTGAATAGTTATTAAATATTGTGTAAAATGTAAGTGACGTCACCCCACTTTGAGAGCTAATTGGTTTAAAAACAGGGCTTTAATTTGACTTATTAAAAGACAAAATGTCTTTACCTTTTAAACTGACTTTATCGTCTTTTGCCGTAAGAATGTGGATTATTTTCCTAACCCCTAGTTTAAAAGGCTGCTGACATTTCTTAATCTATCTTATTCCATAAGAGACAGAGGTTGAAAGTAACCCGCCCAACCTTCCTGTTACTTCCTGAATGTTTTGCTCTCTCATGCTATCTGGCAGACTGAATGAACTCCACGACTTCACGGAGAGTTTGGTTAAACACTGTTGTTGCTGATCCAACACCGAGTCCTCCTAGCATCTCTGTTAGTCAGACCTAAAGGTTGCCTCCTCTGTCTTCACCTTGTCATCTTTTTTTCTTTCCCTAATTATGTATTCTGTTTCTCATATGTTCTCTCTTCAAGCCCTAAGGCTTGTTTTTTTTTCCACTAACTTCTCACCTTGTGTCATATTTTCTTCTTCTCCCCCTGCACCTAATTTTCTCAGTACCACCTTTGTTACATTTTGTTCCGTCTTCCTCTCGCGTCGCCCCTCGTCTCAGCCCTCCCTCTTAACTTTGGACTTTGTCTCCAGGGATTTTTTTGACATACCTCATGCATTCCTTTGCACTGACTAGTTGTGTTTACATTGACATCCTCTATTCGCTGCGTGGACCACATTGTCGAAAACCCAAAGGCACAGAAGCACATAGCGATCGACAAACCGGGGCTTCATCCCGCACACAAAGGAGATAAATGCAAAAGAAAACGTAATAAAAAATAAATAAACGAATGAAAGCAAATGGCAGGCAACATGAGCACCACGCTTTATGTCTGAATAATCTATCACCCCTTTGATTCTTTCTCCACTAATTACACTTGCACGTGCACTCTAACATTTTTCATTGATGCGCTGGGGACAGTGGGGAAGCTGAAAGTTCAAATGAAATTCAAACACATTAGAGTACATTATGCCAGAGGAGGTTACAGACGAAAGTCAAGAGCTGCCAAACTGTAATAGCGCCCTTAATCACGTACTGTCTGATCCTTCAGCGTGAAAGCAGGGGAGGCTCAGTCCAGCATTCATTGATAAATAAATGCGGCCAACTGGGTCTTTTTATAGCTCCACCAGCCAGAGGACAATGTGCAGCCATGTGAGCTGTGATTATTTCATTAAAAGAAAAAAAAAAAGTTCAGGGTAGGAAAAGGTAGCAAGGGCGATGAATGCAAGAGGCGAGGCTAAACAAGTATAAGACTGGAAGAGGGCTTAGCACCTTATCTATCATAAGGTCATCTCTTTCCGCAGCATTAACATCACCCAAGCGTTACTTACCAAATGACAGTCAGCACATTCAAATGTCACAGTCTATTGTGTGTTGTGTAATGTCACGCTCGCTCGACTGCATACACACCGCACTTGTGAGCGGTGAGGAAACGGCGCTGAAGGACAGCGTGATCTCATGTGTCTGCCAAGCCCTACCCAGTCCATCCCAGGGACTCTATTGTGCAAGATGCTCCCAGCCCAACCCCCTCCTCACCTAAAACCGTCCATATGAGGTTGCTAAGTCTCCCTCCAGAAACCCCCTGATGGCAAACCATTCATATCACCGTTCCCTGTACTTGTTCTATTCTCGTATTCACCTGTCAGTCTGGCTTAATGCGTGATGCCGTAATTTGCTTTAATGGTTTTATTTGTGGAGTAGCCTGGGATATTCAGTGAGACGACTCTGTTGCAGATTATCGCTAATCTGCTGTTTATAATGCTCATAGAGCCAACGTGATTTAGAGGAGCTTGACTAAACCCGGCGTTTTTAGGCTAAACACAAACACGATCCATCCACCACCCCTCCTCAGTCAGTCATGTGTGTCTCCGCTGCTGCGAGCGCGCGCACGCGTGTGTGTGTGTGTGTGTCCGTCATGCCAGGTCAAAATGAATAGCCGTGAAGATTATGAAGTTGTTGCAAATGGATAACAACATTTTTGGAGTGACTCATTTTGAACCTTACTGGCATGCACGACTTCAATTCCAGTAAGGAACCGTACGCCTGCCTCTCACCCCAGCCCGAGCTTCGTTAAAAGCTGACATCGATGCCAACAGCGCAGGAACTGCTCGACAAGGAGTTAACACCTCAGATGGAGAGACATAGTGGAGACAGGGAGTGGGAGGAGAAGGAAAAGGAGGGTGTGAAGGAGAAAAGGAGTGGCTAGCAGCAGGCGTAAAGGAGGTGAGCTCAGGGCTGTGGAATCAGGAACTGATCTTTGCTCTTTGCGCTGCTACACCCCTGCAATGCAACACCCACACTTCTACCCACGCTCTTTATCCGTGCAACCTCTACTCCACTTAACTCAGGCTGGAATGCCGACTTTCAGCTCCCACCCTACTAGCCCCCTTTGCATTTTTTTTTAGCTATATACCTTACTATGCAAAACAGTGAAAGAGAAGTGGGAAGCTGCAGATTTTTGTGGCCAGCCATCTGCCCGTGGATGTGAATCACGGTTTTTATCAAACACCAGAGACGGACCAAAAATAAAACACCAAGTCAGAAAAATTTGCAGTCTGCAGTGTACTTTAAGCAGATGAACCACTGTCTGACTAAAATATCTTTTTGGAGCAGCAGAAGGAAAACCTGATTCCACATGAGGCCCTATTAAAAACCGCAGATTTAGCAGCGCAGACCTGAGTTTGATTCCTGTGTGGATCCAGATTCCTGTGATTCCTGTGTGCTAGAGTTTGTAGCGTTTGAGACAAGTGAACAAACATGATGTCGTCTCTTTTGGGGCAGATTCCAGAAAGAGTGATTTGTCAGGATTTATGAGACAATGCTTGGAGAGTGCTGCGGTTCTTTCCAGAAGGATTGTAGCATACTTGAAATGTTATGGCACTGACATGGGGCCAATTTTTGTGTACTGATTCGGAGTCATACATCCCCTTATTTGGTACAGTAAGGAAAAGGCAGTACATCTGTTGGTTATCTGCACTCTTCCGTCCAGAGTCATGTCAAGACAATGTGTGACAAAGTGGGTCGATTTGTGTTTACCACTTGTCCCTTATTCATTAATTCTGATTTATTTCATCCTTTTATAGTTGGTCATAATGCTTTAATTTAAACTGTTGCAGCTTTCCTTCACTCACTACCCCGGGTTTGTTTGTGGTGGCATTATGTTGCACTTTACATCCGTTTTAGTTCAAGCTAACACTTCTGGACCATTGGATGAATATGGGTGTTTCTTTATTTTCAAGGTACATTTATGGTAAATTGCTTATTTTTTTTCTGTTTTTTTTTTTAACTCACAATTGTTTGTCCATTTCAGATGCTGCAGCCTGAGCAAGTGCATGTCCCTGATCGCATCACTGGGTTGTACCAAATAGAGGGTTTTCTTTTTTTGTATTTGTTTTTCTTTACTTTCTGAGTGGCTCTGTATTACATGTTTTATTTTGCAGAGCATTTAGTTATGTAGATGAGGTTGTAAATGAGATCAATGATCTTATTCCTGTTTCTCTGTCTAGGTTTTGCTGTTTGGTTTGACCTGTTCTGTTATGGTATTGTCTAATGAAGTGCAGGCGTGTTGCCAATTTGGTATAAATTGCTGAACAATAAAATGCACAAGAAGAACTTGGAACTAGTGGTTGATGCTGGGTTTAGTTTTGTTCACCTGTTTTGACTATTTGACTACACTACCACACAAGATATTCCAGATATTCATGGGTGGCTCGACACCCTCTTCATTGTTTGTATCGCTGTATGTGTCATGTCTTCTTTTACGCGAAATGAGTAAGCAGCTGAGTGACGTTTTCTGTCTTTAGTGTCAATAAAGCAGAACCTTTTCACCTTGATGCTTGATGCAGATTGGTCTTTGATAGTGATAAAGATAATCTGACTGAGTGGCTCACGAAACATAACACAATGACTTGCAAAAATAATCATGTCTGAACTTTTTTTTTTCCAAATTGTGTCTCGTCACAACAACAAGGTTCAATCTATTTTGCCTGGTGCAACAGCATTGTGCAGTTGAAGGAAAATAATGCATGGTTACAATAAAACTACTGTTACTTACCCGTGCGCCACCTAAGAGGGGCAGTGAGGACATTTGTCATGAAGCTTTGGAGTAAATGGTGAGGAAAACAAACTGCCATCTGTATGTGCTTATTGATTTTCACATGAAAAGCAAATACATCCATTCTGTTTGCCCTGGCTCCCAGCTCTGACTGCTTGTCGGGCGCAGTGCAGAGTTTAAGTTTACCTTTCAACATCATGCTCCTTTGATAATCCTTGTATACGACTGAATCTCAAGTCTGATGACTCCCTTCTGTGGGATGTCGCTGGCCGAGAAGGGGCCAGTGACATCTCCACTGACTCATTATTTGAGCTCCCATCGTGACATCAGGGGCAGATACCCTGAATCCTCTTTAAACAATGAACCATACAAAGGGATTTCGTACATGGGTGAACGAAATGATAGGCACCAACAGAGACGGTCACAGATCAAGCGCCTTCCTCTCTGATCTCTGAAAACGCAACAGCCTCAAGTCGTCCAGCCCACAACTCAAAGAGGATGCGTCCGCACACATCTTTGACATGCCACTGTTGTGCGTTTGGAGGTAGGTGCCAGAAGAAAAGACAGGAAGTGTGAGATGCAGAGACTGATCCTGAGGAAAAGAGAGAGCTTTAATGTCTTGTGTCAGCACCACCTGCCTCCTCTTATGAAATCTTTTCATGTTCCACCCACTGAGTTTCCAGTCCTCCATCCTGCCCTTGAACAGACGCCGAATCGAATCCCGAATGTAAAGACCTGATAAATTTCTTTCACTGTCACCATGTAAATGTTTATCATTAAAATGGGTGGTATTCACAGAATTGTCAGTGAGGGGCATAATGACTTTTTATGAGGTCTGACTAAGGTTTGTGGGTAGATAACCTAACAAAGAGAGGCTAGGTGCTCTCTGTGTGCATTATCCTCCCTATTTGGCTTTGATCATTCTGGCATTTTGCTGCAGACACTTTAGATATACAGCTGATGCAACCAAAATGTCATCCCTCTTTTTTGTACAACCGCCGGAGAGAGAGCCTTTTCATTTCGGGGGAGAATTTGAAACAGCTCTAACCTTTCTTCAACAATGCCGCCACTTTACGCTGTGGAATTCCTAATTCAGCGAGAGGAGATCCAAGGCACCTGCTTTCATCAGCGCATGTGTCTGCTGAGAAAGCCTGCGGAAGGAGAGGAAAGGAAAGACAACCGGCATGAGCAACTTGTTGACAAGATCTGGATGTCAAAACACAGCATTAGGCGTTCCCGGTGGCATCATGGAAAGGACAAAACACAGCTGTAGTTTTAAATCTTTAGGAAGGTCAAAGACATTGCATAATTTTGCTTTCGTTTCACCTTTACTTTATAGTTCAAGTTTTTTTCAGATGAGTTTCTGTAAAAGGGGGAGTAGTTAATGCCTTACTTGCAGCAGGAAACTCTCTTGGTATTTTCATTTAGGATAAAACCGGATTAACTGGTCTTTGAGGCTAAAGCTAATGATCGAAGAGGAACTCTGCCATCTCTAAAAACTACAGTCTCAAACGTCATAGCCGTCGGTCCACTTTTAACTATTAACCTGTCAAGTTTAGATCGGGAAGTTCGTAAAACAGAAGCAGGAAATTAAGGTTGCACCTGGTGTGCCACTGATCGGAACATGTAATAGTTACGTGGGGTAAAAAAAAAAAAAAATAAAATTAGTTTTTTTAAAGTACCAAACTGTTCTATTGGGCTGCTGCTCTGTCCAGAAACACTAATGTTTATGTCTTTGTGTTCAACAGAAGAATAAAATTGGTGGTGTATGACCGCCTACATCCTTTTTGACTGTAGATACTAATTTTGTAAAAAAAAAAAAAAAAAAAAAAGAAACATCCATTCAAATGTCAGTCTGGAACTTTTTAAGGTTTGGGTCGTTATGGCACAATCTTGTCCTCCCTACAGGTGTGTTCACACCAAGTTCACATGTTTGATTAGGCATGATTTCAGTACAACACTGAAGGGCTCATTTTACCATAAGGGACAGAATGGTGGCTCGTGAACTCCAGATTCCTGTGTTTGGTTTATATCGAACCAAAACAGAAGCTAGCCTTCGTTGTTTGGTGTTTGGTCTGAACCAGGGTTCACACGAGTGTATTCACACCTGGACGAAATATCCGGACCAACTGGGGAAAATAATCTCTGGTTCGGTTAAAATGGACCAAAAGTGTCACTTAGTGTCATCGCTCTTAAGAGTGTCACTTAGCACTTAGCTTCGAGAACCTGTTAACAAAACGTATATAAAAAAAAGATTTGAAAATGGTTATCTACTGCAGATGGGAAATTAACTACTCATTTAAAAATGTTGAATTATTTCTTTATGTACCCAGACTGTTTTAAATATAAATATCTGCCAGTAGTTACTTTGTTTCTATGATGTCCTTCACTGTACAGTTTACCCCTCCATGCATAGTGGACCAACACAATGTAATGGCTTCTTCTTCTGTTCTAATGTAATCAAGAGACGCATGTAATCTAATAGGAGTCTGGGGCGTTATTGCAGGGGACTATTTGTTATTACTGTATTTTAATATTTGTTTTACCTAGACTTTCGCCGTCTTTTTCTATTCTTTTCTTGTATCCTTTTCTTTATATCCCTCTCTGTCCCCCACTCAAACCACCACCACCTCTGCCCCTCCTGGTCCCCCTAGCACCCTCCCTTCCCTCTCTCCACATTCCTTGGTGAGTGGGTGGAAAGTTCAATGGGGATGTGGGATCCCAGAAGGGCAGGGGTGGGGGTTGCCTCTCACAAGAGCGCGGTATGCGTGCAACACCAGGGGCTTCTTATCCGACAGGCCAATCCTCCTCTCCGGTTTTGCCATGGGTCAGCAGCAGCCCACTGCCTCTACGCTGTGTTTGCAGTGGTGGTGAAAGCTTGTTGGTGTGGTGAGGGCAGAGAGGTGAAAGGTCTGATGTGCCTGAATATGTGTCATATTTAACACCTACAGCTTCCTTGAGCTCATGATAGATGAACCTGCTCTGGTATGTGGACATGGAAGCATCTGTTGCATTATACTTGAACTACGATGGCTAACCCCAGTCACCTTTTTGTTCCCTGGTTTAAGACAAAGGCAGACACTGACGACAGTTAATGAGAGAAGGACCTCTGCTGGTGATGCCTCGGTGCTACAATCCGCGTTTCATCTCCAAGCTGGAGTGAGTTTCTTGTTTGTGTCTGCACTGAGTTTGACAGCATAATTTTAAGGCTTTGCTGAATGACACAAAGCTATTATTATGAACGGTGAAATTTGACTCGCGCTTTCTCAAGATTGCCTTGCTTTTATGTAGTCTTAAGATGCAAAGTTAAACTTTAAGAGCTCCACTTGCATAAACCTCATGCAATTGTAATCTAGTCACTTGCAACGCTGCAGTTCCAAAGTGTTTCGCGATGCTGTTTACCCCCAGTTTGTTGCGTCTCATCATTGTTGCATGCAAGCAAATAAGCTGGTTTTAAAAGCAGCTCTGGTCCGTGGGCTGTGAGTGTAGGAGACGTGCAGGAAGTGGTGGGCGAACAGCAAACTGTATTTCCCCTTCCTGTCTATGTCCTCGCTCCCTGCCTGACTGCCCTTTGGCTATTAATGTAACTCTAAGCTACCCACTACACACCCACGTGGCCAATGGGAGCTGTTTTGCTCTAGAAATCTCAGACGCACAAATACACAGGCATAAAAAAACATAAACCAAGCAATGGATGCCAACTGATATCATGGTAAATAAATTAGAAGCTAAACAAGCAGGCGAGTATATTAGGTTGCAAAGTGTCCAGAACAGTATGTGCCCCCCCACTCCCCCCCTGTGTAGACTCTTCTAAAAGTGCATTAATTCCTGCATCACCCTCATAGCTTGTGGGTGCCAACAGCAACAGCAGGTCATAGCTAAATAGATGTCCTTCACTTAATCACATGTTAATTACAGTCAAAGATCACAGAATGTGCAGTATGCATCCACAGGGGGATAAAACATGAAGTGTTTCATTCTTTACGTACTGTCTGGTGTTTTCATACTGTCATCCTCATTAATAATCATTAAAAGGGCAACGGTAAAAAAAAAAAAACTTGAATGTTTTCAAGGAAGAATTAGATAAAGTACTTAAAATGTATTTGACCTCTACTCTGACCAGAATTGATGGATGCAAATTAATTTGCTTGGAACCGTCTTTCAAAATTAGTGCACACATTTTCTTTTGGAAATGAGGTAAGACCTTTTCAGAAACAACATGTTAGCCTGCGATGTCAGTGATACTGGCAAAATGCAATAACACCAAAGCACAGCATGATGCAGCCACTACTGTGTGCGACAGTTTGGAAGGACAGCCTTACTTATATCAATATTAAACGTATTAATATTATGGCCGCCAGCTCAACATGTGTCCTTCCTGACTGCAAGACATTTCCCAAACGGACATTTGGCTTGTCCTCGCAAGCGACTGCAAAACTTCAGTTGTGCATTAAAGTATATGTTTAGCATTTATTCCCTCCTTCCTTTTTTAAAGAGCTGGCGTGTCTGAAAGTGGTTTGGAGAAATTGCCACTTTTCAGCCTTTTCAATCCGAAGCATTCCTTCAGTTGTTTCCAGTTTGCCGTTTGCGCACAGGCACACACAAACTCATGACCCATGTTTTCCTTGTGGTTGTTATCTCCTCCTGCCTACCACCCTCCCCCACCCCCCGCCGGTCATCCAGCTCATGTGCGGGAACAGAGAGAACACATGTTGGCATGAATCACAGTGAATCATGCAGCCCAAATAGCACCCAAAGAGAGGTGTTGCATTAACCAGGACACAGACTATTTATAATGGCCTGGGCGTGCATGTACTCATTATAGGCCAAAGGATGCTGACAATAGACAAGCAGATGAGGGGTTAGTGAGGCAGCGAGTTCTTTTAAATGTCACTCGCAATGTATCTTCTCATCTGCAACCTCTTGAGGTGGCTGGCTGTCTGAATACAATACTTAGAGCAGGGTGAGCGAACTGGAATTGATGGGGAGAAAAAAGGTCTTTTAAGCAACACAATGATGTCTAGGTGAAAGGTCACATATGCCACATTCAAATATAGATTTCTTCTTTTCTAATCCAGTCAGTTCTAAAAGGATGGACATTGAATTTTCACCTGCTTAGGGTCAGGTCAGTCAATGTGATTTAAAATCAAACGCACAGTGGCTTGCCATGAGCCTTTGACATCTGCTCTTGGTGGGATTACAAACTTGAATGTAAATCTGCAATTTTATGAGGTAGACCCACACAAATGACAGCATAACTGTGACAAGGAACTATATATATATTTTACCAATGAAACTTTTAAATCATGCCTCTTTTTCTCTGATTCATAAGATTATCTGAATAACTAGATAGAGCAACTATGTCTAAAGCCATCCATAAGAGTCACCATCTCTCTTGCACATCTATGAATGTAAGAGCCAGCTCCTATAAAAATACAGTCAAAATTCAAATAAATAGCAGCAGTTTGGAAAACTCATCCAACATACTTTGGATGAGGGTTAAAAATATTCCACAATTATTTGAAATCCAGTCGGAATCAGCTCTCTGACGCGTAAAAATAACAACAAATTATTTGTTGTTAAATTTAGTTCAGATCTCTTCTCAATGAGGCCTGATAAAGTCTGATTAGTGTAACAAGTAGCTTTAAGAAAACAAAACAAACATGATTATCGTATCAAATTCATTAGCTGTTGGGGAAAGATGATAGACTAATTTGACAAGCGCTTTGTTATTCTTCTGTCTTCAGGCTTCCTTTCCTTCACCAAGTGCCAATCATGCTCAGAACGTCCCGTCCTCTGCAAGCCAGCGCTGAATTTACACCGCGTCAGATTGTGAAAGCAATAATGATCTGAACCCAAACCCCAAAATTGCCAAATCGCAGGGTGGGGGGAAAAAAAAACAAAAAAAACACACACATTTCAGGTGAAACAGCTTCAAGAAGCAATCAGCAGCTGAGCAATTACATCAAGTGAACTGATTAGATATTGATTGAGGGGAGCCAGACGCCTGACCAGAATTTGCAGGTCCTCAACACCCACAGTACAAATAATTACAATAACTCAAAGTGGAACTGCAAAACATGTGTTGAAGATCTTATTTGTTTAAACCAAAAGGGAAAGATGGCGTTAGTAGAGTGTCTTTATTGTCAGTCGACACATAGGCTCGTCGTTTTGTGCTGTACCCTATATACGCCGTTGTCATAGCAGCAACTTGTCATGTCACATGCGTCTCACCTTGAGTGAATGGAGAGCTGCGGGACGTGTGCTGTTCACGGAAATCGGGAAGGGGGATTCACAAAGTGCAGTGTGTCGGTCTTACGAGCAGCTGGGGGCTTTGTGCTTGTGCTTGCAAGTAGAGGGAATGGACCGGATTTAGTAGAGTCGCTGGTGTCTGCATAATGACCAAGTGGACTAAATCATCAAGCAGTTATGCCATCAAGATTTTATTTTTTCTTACCTTTTCAGAAAGTTATTTCTGGGGGTTTTCCGCGTTGGCCTTGGCCTCAAAGTTATTATCTGAATGTGTATAAATGTGCTGCCAACTTCAATTATTCCTTCAGGTAACAGAAATATAAAATCACTGAAACATTCTCAATCCATCCTGCCATATATTTTCCAAGATTTTAGATTATGAATTGAATTTCTCAGCTGCACATTCATGATGTGTGACGTTTGACCACATCCCAAGGGTGCTTTCCAAGATTGAGAACTGGTGACTACGGAGGACATGGGAGGACACTGAGCTCATTGTAATGTTCAGATTGAAATCATCTGAGCTTTGTGACATGGTGCATTATCCTGCTGGAAGTAACAATGAGAAGACGGGTGCACTGAGGTCAAGACAGCACCGGCATGGTCAGCACCAATACTCAGACGGTGTGTAGTGTTTAAGGCGATGCTTAATCTGTTATAACATGCTTTTCTTTTCGTTTTTCTTTCGTGCATTTCTCAAATCATCATCAGGATCTGCAAAACATTTCTCAAGACAATTCATACAAACAGCAAAACACGAGCTACAAAAGCCAGTTTCTTCCCAAAATTCTTAGTTTGTCTCTCAAAAGTAGATATCTGTGTCAAAGAACATGTCAGTTCCTACAGCATGACAAGCCCTTCTGTCATTGTGTATGCGGAAGACAATCAAATTGCTTTGTCATCTTGTCAGTATAGTGGTGTACTCTGGAGGGATGTTCTGTTGTAAGCCATCGGTAAAGTTTTGATGACAAATATTCAAAATTGTAATTGTGAAAACACAGCAGTGCAGAGTTCAATAGGGTAAAAAAAAAACCTAAAGTAGAAATGGAAACATAAGAAAATCTCCTTAGGGAAAACAATGTATGCAGGGCTGTAGGAATTACAGTGCAGTCTTCCAATAATTTCCATTTCCATGCTGAGAAGAATGGGGCTAAGGAACGAGGAGCAGGATGACAGGATGGTGACCCACATCACCGTCCTACTGTGGGTTGCAAACCATTGCCTGATTATGCTGGAGCGATGGAAACAATTGAACGGCTGTTTCTCATAAAGTTCCTGATGACAAGAAGATATTGTTTAATGATAAATTATAATTACAAATGCCTTTATCTACCTTCTGAACAGTCTAGGCATGTGTGTTTTGTATTCTATGTTAGCATCAGCATCAGTTGTTCAATTAATGGATATTTGAGCAGGAGTAAACAGCAACTTTTAATCCTCCTTGTAGTTTCATGTTGTGAATCTGTATTACCTGTAATTGCATAAGTGTGAGTTTGCTTGTTTTGTTACAAATAGCTTGGACGGCTTATTGAGAATATTGCAACAGACTACACATATACCTGCAAAACCCTTTACAAAAGAAGCAAATGCATGAGGTAATGAAGCCTTTTGAAAAATTACTACAAGCCATTTTGTAGTGATTTGCACCTTCCAGGTGGATCTCTGCAATCTGCCTGTCTCCTGAAGAGTGGGACAAATTTTCTTTCCGCTCTGCTTCCTGAACAAGTCTACGTCTCTCTAGTGTTTGGAGAATGATAAAGACCGGTGTGTGTGCGTGTGTGTTTGCACAAGTTTGAGCCTGCCGAGGGGGGTGGCAGAGGCACGACAGGTTTCCATGACAACAACTTTTTATTTGCTCTCGTCAATGGCGTTGGTGAGGGATAGATAGATAGGTAGATAGATGGATAGATTAGGAAGCGACAGTTCAACGGGCAGAGACAGAGAGGCAGCTGAGTTGCATTGCTTCTGGTTTGCTGTGTTTTGAACCCAATGTCTCTTTGTGTGCAACCCTCCCTCACTGGAGGACAAGTAAGCAGAACCTTGCAGGTAGTCATCCAGAAATACTGTGGGATCCTTGTGAAATATTTGTCTTCCAGCTGGCTTCTCAAGAGCATGCGAAACAATGGGAATCTTTCACGTCTAAATCGTGACTGTGTTTGTCCATGTGACTGTGTACTTTTGACGGGTTCTTATCTAAATAATTTGCCACACATTGACAAAAGGAGGGGGAAAAAAAATCAAGTACAGTTTTTTTTTTGAGCGATGAAATAGTGCTAAAAATATGAAATGCAAGGCCTCGAGCGGAAAATAACTCAAAGACGTGTGAGTGAAACTTCTTGTTGACCTTGTTTAGTTTTGATGCTGAAGCCACACGAATCTGACGCCCACCTTGAGCAGTAGTCGGGTGGCTCCAAAACACAGTTGGTTTGCATCTGCAGCATGCACACACACGCACATACACACACACACACATACACACACACACACGCAAATGAAGCGGAATGCATTGACTTCCACGCTCATGAGTGTGCATAATTGCAGAAACGTAGCAAGAAAGAGGGTGTTTGTTTCAAGAACGTAAGATGTAGAATGTGCCCTCAATAACTTAGCAGCTTCAAATAGCCCAGGGTTACAATTTCAAAACAGCTAGCGTATGGTTTTATTTCCGCTAAGTGGTCTGCACCTGTACTGTAATCAAAAAAAAAAAAAAAAACATTCCTTCAGTCAAACATGGTGATGATAAAGTCATAGTCAGTCATCAGTTTGTGAATATTGTAAAAACAAATCACTTTATCGTGAAATTGTGTGTCTGATATTATAATGACATAGAAATTATTTGTAAAAAAAAAAAAAAAAAAAAACACCTCCATTTTGAGTGTTTGAAATCGCTTTGCAGTGCTTTTAAGAGTTCCTGCTTCGGTATTTTTCAGACTTAGCATGCAGAACTATTTATACATTGAAGAAATAATGCATCGGAAAAAATACCACTATTGCCACGAATCATGCAGAGCAGCAAAAATGCATTATTTGTAAGACAAACATTAAAATGACAAAGATGAAGCAGAAAATTCCAGCATTTAACATAATTTTACATTTATGTGGACAAATTTATTGACACCTCACCCCATTCGAAAGAGGTAAGACAAAAAACAAAAAATCTATTTTGAACAAATTTGTTATTTATTTTAGGAAAATTCAACCGTGAATTTGAGGACATTTATTAGGTAAAAGAAAATTAGAAAATGTTTTTTATTTTTGCAATTCAACTGTGGCACAATTATTGCTGCACTCACTGTTTATGTTCAATCTTGCTTTTTTACCACTCCTTTAACTGTTCACAAGGTTAGCATGCAAAAACATTTTTGTGTAATCTCTCTTTTAGATTATGTCCACAGGATGACAGGTCCTTACAATGGGGATTGGATCCTTTGTGTTGTTGCTACAACATTCAAGCTAAGTGTCTTTTTACCGAAAGCATAACATCTCTTCGGATTTCAACAAAATCTACATATTTGTATTGGTGATGACATAGAATGCTGTTTCCTTGCATTAACTTTGCATCTTGTTATTGCATCAATAGTACGCCGTAACAAGTGGTTATTAATTATATTAATTTCAGCAATAAAATAACATGCACCAAGTGAAAAATAATGTGGGAAATAGATACTACTACTTATCTTACCCAGATACTATTAAAGCTGCATCTTTCATCCTTTTGCAAAGTGGACTCAGTCAACCAAAACAGCCTACGCCGGCTATTTATCTGCCCTGCACACACCCTTAGAAGTCCACTGTGACAGACGCAAAAAAAAAAAAAAAAATCAGAAAAACTCAGTGTACACAGCCGCCGCGTTCATTCTTTATTACTCTATTGCTCGGAGCACTATTTTATTCTCTCGACAACAATTTGGGCCGTGCACAATCACACATGTGCACGCCGGTAGACTGTGTATCTGTTGCCGGGGAATGACTCACCTCCTCCACCTGGAGTAGAGCCAAGTCTCTCTCTCGCCTCCTCCCCCTTCATCTGTGTGAGCCCTTCACTTCACTCACTCCGGCTCCTCTATGGAAGCATTTCAATCATTCAAATTAGCTTTAATCACAGCCAAAGGCAGAGAGTGGGAATGGCAGCACGTCACTCTACATACTTGAGAACACTTAATACATTGATTTTATATTGAGCATGCTGCGTTTCAAAAAAGGGGAGCAGGGGGGAGGAAATAAATAATGCCATCCAGACCAGGCCTTTTCTTTATGCTTTTCTCTTTTTTTTTTTCTTTTTTTTTCTTTCACACTACCGTGCATGCTTCCTGGACAAAAGGATGGAAAGCTAGGATGAAGGGGCTGGGGCTTTATAATGAGTAGCGCTAAGACTCCTTTCAGTCTTCAGGGTTGACATGTGAGAAGCGGCGCATCAGTAGCACCAGCTGCAGTCCTCGCATAATGACACAAATTATTGGCTTGTTAATGGGCAGCTTAGCCTTGAGTGTTCAGCCCTGCATTGCCATTGTAGAGGAGAGAACTCAAGATCAATCCCTGCCTCCTTGGACATGCTGTAAAACACAGGGATGCATCTAAAGGACATCTTATCCACATCGCAGTGTCTCCCCGTCTCTTTCTAATCCATACTGGCCCCCGGAGACTCATATTAGGAGACTCCTACGCTCACCCCTCCCACACCTTCTCCCTCCTCCACACACACACACACACACAAACACACCACCCCCAGAACCGCTATCTGTCCACCTCCACAGTCAGCTTGTGGACAAACCCGGAATAACAATGTGATCTTCCCTCTTAAAGGTACACAGACAGCTTTAGCATAATCTTGTTGTTTGGGATTTGCGGCATAAAGTAAAAGAAAAGAAAAAAAAACATCCTCACAGTACTCATACTGAGTAAAAGAAGTGTCTCTTACAAATGGAGAGCAGTTTTTGAAAATTAGCTGCAATATTAAAACGTACAGGGATTTATATATGTTGCACAAAATAGTCAGTGCAAGCTTCATCATCGCATTAAAGCCTCTGCAAAGCGGCAGCCTTGGAATACCAATCAGCATCAAACAGGGAGTCAAGTGCAGGACACAGCACTTATAGGATGCAGTCAATGAAGCTCTCAGGGAGGGTATTGGCCCATACTCAAATTTACATGAGGAAGCCCAGCACTAGTCTTGCTTATAGTGCCCCCTTCAGTCACATCAATGAAAATAAAGGAAAAAACCCAAAACAAACTAAGAATATTCAACATGTTGACTAAATGTTGCACTAAATACTTGATCATTTTACCCACTGGTTGTTTCAGGTTAGCTGAATCTCACCAGGCAAAAGAACAAATGCATGTGAACAAATGAGGCAGTTAAAAAACCCTAAATCGGCACAGACCAATTAGTTTAATGCATTCTCTTCGAATAAGCTCTGCAAGGATATTTTGCAGGCACTCACCTGACTAAAGCTGTCAGTGAAGCTTGACAGGCCGAAGCCTGCCACAATGGAAAACTGTGGTGTTGCACAGGAAGCCGTGAGGTGAGCTTGTGTAGGAGGTGCTGAGGTAAAAAAAAGGAGGTAGCTCAGAAGTTAGAGTGCTTACTGCAGCACTATCTGCTGCTATTTTTAACCCCAGTGTGGTCTTTAGCTTTCTAATGTTAATTGCCTGCAAACAAACATGCTTTGTTTACAGATCGGCCATGTGGAAACTTCTGCATACTTGTAATCTGTTTAGCATTTGCAGTGTCTCAAACAAGTGTGAAGGTGTGTTTTATTTTGGATTGCTTTCCTGGAATGCCCGATTAGTAGAACATGAATTAAATGAAAGCCAATCGAGATGACAATCCTGTTTGTGCGGTGGTTCAGAGAAGTATGTGTTACGGTATGCACATTTTTTGCAAACACATTTTTGTAATTTTAACTTATTTTAAAATTATATTGGTTTTATTTTGAGTTCAAACTCTGCATTTTAGTGCATTCAGCCTCTGTGATCTTAACTGCAGAGCTATCTGTCAGTGTTCATTCTTGTCTGGGAGATTCAATAACCTGCTCAGTTTTGCAACCAGGTAGTTTTGTACTACTACCTAATCAGTAGTGCATTACCGATTAGGTATTTGAAATTGTGGATTTAATGTTGCTCTTAAGGGTTTAGGAAAAAAATGTAATCTTTATCTCAGTTTTTTTTTTCTAGATCAGAACAGAGGTGTGGGATGCTTTCGAAGTAAACCTTAACATGTAAGAATCAGAACTTGTTAATTTAAGCATTTCCTTCTCACCATGAAAGTTATAAGGATGAGCCTTAGACAGCATTTCAGTTGCACTTCAGCAACTCTGCCAGCTCTGTGCAGACTTCCAAACACAAATATTGTGTAAAGAATTAGACTGTCATCTAGTGGACTACAGGAGCACTGCAATAAGACAAAAACCTGAAGAAGAAAAGAAAATAGGATGGTGTAATGTTATTGAGATTTCTTTGTTGTTACAAAGGCTTGTAGTCGCTCCAGAGCCATACATGATGTCATCTCCTTCACCCATATGTGGTTTGATGGTATATCCATTTTTTTCCAGTGTAGAGATATTAATCTCCTGGCCTGCAGGAGTCCAAAGTCAATCAATTTTAACTGTCTGGAATTAAAAACACAGTTCTCTGGATAAATACCTAAAACACACATTTTGGCCTCAGCAGGTACATTCACTCCAACGATCTTTGATTAAAGTTTGCGTAACCAAGTTCCAATATTGCTGTAATTTTGGACACTCCCATACACAGTGAAAAAGAGTACCTTTTCCAACCAAACATTTACAGCTGATATCTGGGATGTTAGGTGACCAGCGGTTCAGTTTGACTGGAGTTATGTAAGTTCTCATCAACCACTTGTATTGAAGGAGTTTCATGCTTGTATTCATTGACTGCTTTTGGGCCTTTACGCATGCAGTATTCCAGTCCGCTACTTGTATCACTTCTCAAATGTCAGATCTCGATGCATCCAATTTATCTGCAGTGGATTCATCATCATGCCTTAGTAAAGCTGCATAAAATAAAGAAATATGATCTCTCTAAATTTTCTAGTACAATATTATATGACAGTAGTGGTTTGGATTCAATCTGTTTGTGTTTTGACATAATAAAATGTTTAATTTGTAAATACTTATAAAAGTGTTTCTTTGAAATGCTATATATTTAGTATAACTGCTCAGCTGGGCGGCGCATACCGCTTTCCGGATTGAATCGTGTCCGTCACGGCATCAGAAGTCTGCTCCATGCTGTTATAATCATCACGAGGGCCGGCTATCCAACGCATCCAGCATAGGCCATGGGAACGTGCTCGACTCGAATCCCCCTACCTCCGAAGCCACACAATTCCATGGCACCGCAGCCATGAGGGATGTGTGCAACCCTCACCTTTGCAGCTCCACAGAGTTTCCCCACATACTACAGCCGAGGCCCGGCATGCAGAGTCCCCAGCTCCGCCGTTCCAGCGGGTGGAACCCAGACAATCACCCAGCAGCTGTCCCTTCGCCAATGGGGAGGTTGTCGTCACTGCAACACGTGCCCCCGCGACCGATAGGTTTTGCGTGGTTCCCCAAAGGGAAACTCACGACCGCTTACATGTCTGCATTTAAAGGGACGAAGGCCGCAGCCTGCGACTCCTCAGCCTAAATCTAAGAAGCCTGTCATCCTTATGAAGATCTGCCAGTTTCTGTACACTTTTATTTGCCCAGATTTTGAAACCTCCATCAGCTCTTCCTGCCTTAAAATATCTGTTCCCCCAGATGGGTGAGAAAGAAGAAATGGAAGGGGTATCTCCAATATATTGATGGGTCCTATACCAATCATCAATTGTGTTTTTTAGAAAGGGATTTTTTTGTCATTTTTATCAATTGGTTTGGCCTTGCGGAATACAAATACAGATTTAATCTAAGGTTCGTTACTAATTGTTCAATTTTTATCCTTGCTGGGGGTGTTTTGGTTGAAAAGTAGAACATGGCTGAACGTAGCTGGGCGGACCAATAATACAATTTAAGATTAGGGAGTTGTAACCCCCCTCTCTCATATGGCAGGTACAACAGGCGAAGTCTTAATCTAGGTTTTTTAATCTAGGGTTTTTAATCTAGGGTTTTTTTTTCATAGCTGAACTATGAAACCCACTTCAAAAGCAACAGTGGTGCCCGTGAACCATACACCATAGTAAAAACATTAATACAACAAACCCATAAATAGCCATAACTTCCCTCTTCTGAGAGGCGTTTAACCAAAGATATTTCGTATTAATGACATAGCCAGCAAGTACAAAAATATTTGTTAAAAGTGTTAAACGAACATATGAACTATCCTGCATAAGAGAAAAACAAAGTCACTCCGTAGCTGCCTATGACTTATACATACATCAAGGATTAACTGGATATTGTTAGCTGAGGTAGAGAAAAACAGCTATCAGTTATAAGCAGCTGATTCTGTGGTTAAGGAACTGAACCACTCACTAGTAGTCAGTTCTATCCAGCCTATGTGCGGAGGAAATCCTCGGCTTCCTTAGGAGATGAAAACAGCTGTATCTTCCCCTTGTGGAGGATCCTCATTTTGCATGGATTATATTGTAACCCGCGGAACATTCCTTTTTCACCTTTTCCTGATGTTATCGAACTCAGCTCGCTGTCGGATGGTTTCTGCTGAAAGATCCTGAATGAAAAATAAGTTTATTCCCATCCTATTCAATGTTGCGTTGTTTTGTAGAGCTGAAAACAAATTCCCGATCATGGAAATTCAGGAAACGGATGAGGACGGCTCTGTGCTGGTTCTGTTTCGGAGGTGCCAGGGTGCGGTGGGCCCTCTCAATGATGAAGGATCTATCGGTCTCCAGCCAGCGCGGCAGCATCTCCCGTATAAACTCCAGAAAAGGCCGCTGACCCTCAGCGCTCTCCCGGAGCCCAAAAAGGCGCAGGTTTTTCCTTCAGCCTCGATTCTCCAGGTCGTCGGTCTTAGCTTCCAAGTAGGATATTCGCTTCAGGGCTTTGGCAAGATTAGCCGTACTAGCTTCTAAAAGTTCCTCCGCCGACACGATTCTGTTTTCAGCTTCCTCCAGTCTGGCAGCATTAGCAGCAACATTTTTGCTTCACCTCTGCTATGTTTTTCTCCAGAGAGGCGATGGACTTCGTCATTTCACCCATACGGTTATCTATGCTGTCCAGTTTGTTTCCAAATCCTCCGAACTCTGAATGCAACGACCGAAGTTCAGCTAGCACCGTGCTAAGGTCACACATGCTATCAATGCTAGCGGCCCCCTCTTTGACTTGATCTGTTCCCGAAATATCAGTTTTGGCTGGTTTTTGGGAACCGCGTTTTCATGTGAAAATATCACAGTACTTAAGAGTGGTCGATTTTGACATTTTCGGATCCAAATTACGTTTCTAATCCTGGGTATTTTCGAAGTTTTAGTGCAGGTCACATGGAGCATCCACTTTAAGCTGCCATGTTGGCTCGCGGCTCCACAGCGTCCCAACCAATAGCTTAGTTGAAGTTAGTATCTATTTTCCACTGGCCATTCATTATAATTTGTTTTGTGTGAGCACAAAGAATCGCAGTGATGTAGCTAAAGTTATTCAGAGTATTTTCCTGTAATATTCTAACCTCAGAACCTCCTGAATTACTGGTGAATGGACCTTACCACAGGGTCCGCATTTCATTGGCTAATGCCCATTTGACGTCACTTCGCAGCTACCACGTGCTTGACCGTCTCACAAACAAAAGCTAAAGTAGTATACACATGCTAATGTAGATTGTGGACTAGCAGACCACAATCTACACAATCAAAAGTTTTTGCGACAAAACTCAAATAAGAATGGTTCTCCACTGTCAGTGGGGAATCTGTACAGGCGATGTCAGGTATCCTGATCGTATTTGTGGAAATAAAATTCACAGATTTCCCAAATCTGAAACGGAATGCCTAGCTTGGATCAAAGCTTGTGCACGACCGCATTTGCAGCTCAACTGTCATAAGATCAATAAAAACAAAGGAGTGTGTGCTGGTGTAAGTATTACTTTGCTTTCTTTGTGTTTAGTGAATGGGGATATTTTGAGTGGCCCTGCGACAGACTGGCGACCTGTCCAGGGTGACCCCGCCTCTCACCTGAAACATTAGCTAGAGATGGGCACCAGCACCTCCCGATCCCTTTTGAATTTTGAAGCTTGAAATATTGTAAGGTCTTAAGGAGGCCTATAATGTGTGAACAATGACCCCCAAGTCTGAAAAAAAGTCAATAATAAACACATTCATTATGAAAACCTTTTAGCTAAGTACAGCATAATGGCAGTACCGATACAACTTCTACACCTTGAAGCCTGTCTGTTACAGTCTTACGTTAGCTGAACAGATCAATATGCAATGTGTACCGTATCTGACATGCATTAAATATTTTATTTTACCTGAAAAGGCTTTTTACGAAACTGTAATCGTGTTAGCCACGCTAGTACCGAGTATCAGGCCTAGGCACACTCAAACATTTGCCAACAACAGAAATCACTGATTTCAAAAGTAACCCTCAAAACCATGAATGCCCGACTTACCCAGCCTTGCAAGAACAATAGGCATCAGTGATCTTGTCCACAGATATATTTATGCTGAGGGTGTGAGGACCTGCTGTTTTCCTCATTGATCGGTAGCATTTAGCTGCGACGCCCACAATGTTGGAGGCATCCCGTGGCTCAAACATCTTGATGTCGTCCAAAAAAGATGACATGAACTTGTTGGTTCCCCTGTCCATTGTCGTGGCTCATATTTTTTGAAAATCCGGCAGAAATGCTACACTAATCGACTCAGAAATACTTTGTAGAGAGTCAGTTGAAACGAAAGACGCCATGTTTACACATAGAAACTAAGCTCCGTGAGGCTTTGTTTGTGAGACATGCAGCCACGTGGGACTGTCGAGGGGCGTTTCTGGGTGGGGCTTGGTAAGGTCCATTATCAAAATCTAGAAGCTTTCAGAAAGTTATAACATGCAGCGTCATTTAGTTATAGAAAATGTAAAACATTCTAAATTGACGAGTTAAGCAGTTCAAACTACAGCAAAGAGAAAATGTAGTACTAAAGTTAACACTGATTTCATATAAATATCAAACCTAACTCTACTGAGATGAGCAAATCTTTGCATAATTGAAAGCAGAAAGCCTTGGATAAGAAAATATTGGATATTCTCAAATAGTTTTTGATATACCTACTGCATTTATTACAGATGATAAGGAGAGAAAACCAGCATTATATTTGACTCATGAGCATATTTAATGTGTAGTGTTATGGAGAAAACAGAGTGTGTAGCTGGCTATTTTGCAAGGGATCCAAATAACTTCCAGATTCTCTTTAGATTAATGGTGAAAATTTAGTGTAAAATCAATTATATACTGCTCAAAAAAATAAAGGGAACATTTCACTTTAATTTTGTGTGTGGCTCCAAATCCAGGCCTCCATTGGTTAATAAATTTGATTTCCATTGATGATTTTTGTGTGATTTTGTTGTCAGCACATTCAACTTTGTACAGAACAAAGTATTCAATGAGAATATTTCATTCATTCAGATGTAGGATGTGTTATTTGAGTGTTCCCTTTATTTTTTGAGCAGTGTATATCTAATATAAAGGCCAGTACTGATTCACCACAGGCCAAAAGAGTTATCAGGAAAGGTCAGAAATTGCTTAAAGTATTAAAGCTTGATTTCCTTGAGTGTCACGTAGGACAGCGGCAGAAAAGCCACAACGTATAGGGAGGCTTAAGTCTTTAAAGCAACTGACCCCAATACGATTCTTGTCCCTTTTCTCTCTGCCAATCTCCCTGTCTAAAGGCAAAGATGCTCAGCGGCTGTAAAACATTTTCTTAAATGTGTTGAACAGATGAACCTGTATGAGGGAGTTTTTCTGCCATAATTTGTATAAAACTTGTAATGTTTGTACTCAAACTTGTCTCCTCGCGCTCTTTCATTACTCTCTGCTTGTTTTTTCGTCATGTTTTACGAAACATTAGCCGTGTCTGAATTCAAAGGTTTCATCCTTCAAAGGCTGGATTTGTAGGCTGATTACGTCATAGTGTGGCAACAAGGCCTGTCCGAATTCCTTCACAGCCCAAATTATCCCACGATCCATTGCGGGTCAGAGTTAGCAATAATAGCATCAGAAAGTGATAAAAACTGTATTTGTATGTATTACTTTTTAATTAACACAAAATTTACTCTAAAAATTTTTTTTAGGCAAGAATGTACCAGTTTAAAATTTGAATATCTGCTCGGTTTATCAAAGGTTTTCTTAAATATAATAATACTCTGACATTTGCAGAGATTTATGTTCCCGTTACGTTACTAGCAAGCTTCGCTTGACAGTTATCAGCTGGCAGGGAGGTTGAGGAAACACGACTGTGACACATCGTTTTGAAAACCCAAATGGCTTTTCACGAACGAGTGCAAGATAAACACAGATATAATTAAGTGCAGTTAATGTATGTTATATTGGGAAATACAACATACATTGCCTAAGAGCTGAAGATTGTATTTGAAAATGAATAAATCACTTCTTTTATTCTTTGTTGTAGAAATGTCCTGTACATTTCATTGTAAAGAAATATTTTTTATTATTATTGTCATTTTGGAACAACTTGATGAAGAGTTTATGTGGTAATGTGGCCTCGGTTTTCCCTTTTGTTTTTGGAGTTTTATTTATACTCTATATTGTTTTTTATTGCTTGTTATGTACTTTCTTAGGTTTAGTTGAGTTAAACTTTTGAGTTACTGTTTTGCATGTTTTCTGATTGGTTATTTTGGAGGTCACGTGCCCGGATACCCGGAGAGGCCCCACTGCACCGGCGCAGGTGCTATGTGTCTACTTAACGAGCATGGAGACTGGGAAGGACAGAAGAAGGCAATATGTGGCTAGAAAAGGAGTAGACGGACCTGGGTGATCGCGTTGTTGGAGCTGGAGGACGGTGCATGCAGACCGGTGAACTAGACGGGGAAACTGGTCGTCGTTGAGGAGCGGGCGACTGGATCGTTGACGAAGTCCGCCAGGAACTGGAGGATTAGCCGGATCGAACCAACAAGGGCTGAGCGTGGTGGAGGACCGCGCCCTTCCTCTTGCCCAGCTAAGACAATTATAGACTTGCTTATTGACTTATTGTCAAGGACTGCCTGCACCTCCTTTTCTTTTGATTATTTGTTTTTTTTAAAATAAATTATTGTAACTTTTATGGGTCCGTTTTGAAACTGTCCACAATCCCTGCAGTTATTTATTTTGTACACCACTCGGGTGCCACATTTACTTTAAAATGTAAGTAAATGTCAGTACAAAATAAAGCACTTGTGATATTTCGGTGTTTCTACAGGAATAACTAAACTTATCTACCTGGTTGCCAGGAAAAGTACTTGGCTAAGCTCAGTTTTAATGTGTCACTTTACACTAATTTGCCCATTTATTTTAGGGACCAAGAAGCAGATGAGAAAATTCATCACCCTCAGGGTCCAAAATAACCACATGTTCACTGCTACAGTAGCCTGGAGGTAAAATAATTCTCCAGTTTTATTCATCTCCATCCAAAAAAACTGAGGCATTGTTTTTGTCATGACATGGATGGTTTGTGGTGAGGAATGATGGCAGTAGACCCAGGTTGGTGTAATAATGATGATTTTAATGTTGAAGTCCAAACCAAGAGTACAAAATCCAGGCAGCACAGGTGAGTAAAAGGCAAAGAGAGTCAGAGACTGGTAGCAACTGGTTAGATAACTAGACTCTAACAAAGGCAAGGTAGACAACTTGGGACAAGACAAGGAACCGAGAAGGAGCAGGGAACACAGGTGGGATTAAAAACACACGGGGTAATCAGGGGAAACGAGGGGCAGCTGGGAACAACCAAGGGGCAGACAGACAAGACAGGAACTTAATTGACACACAGAAAAGAGGCCAGAAAAGACAGCAAAAGCTGTGAGGTTCTTGAGCTAATAAAAGAGGACATGAGACTCCAGAAGAAGAGAGAAGGGCTCTGGACAGCAAGGAGAGATTGATAAATTATGCTCTATTTTGCAAAAAAAATAGCAGACAAATAATTTCTTTAAAAATAAAGAGTTGTTGAACATTGTTCCAGATTATGAATTTGTGTTTGTCTTCTAATAAACAACTGTTATAAATTTAATTTTATTTACAATCTGGATCCATAAAACAATTTAATTTAGAATTTTAAATAACAGATACATAGTTTTCATGTACTTGTTGCAGATGTCTTGCCATTTTAGAGAAATGGTTTGCAGCAGTACAAACAGTAATGTTTCTTGTCATCGACTTTCTTTCCTCCCTTTTTGGCATGCACCAACAACTATGTCTTGATTAATTGTCAAAACCATTGTCTGCGAAAAATGTGTGGGTAACAGATATGCTGTCACAATCCACAACAGTTTATGAAGGCTGCAGTGCGGAGACACGGCCGGCGATGGGGCAAGAGCAGGCGCCCACCGCCACGGTAGCGGTATCGGGCTGCGTGCCCGCCACACTAGGGGTGAAGGATGAGGACCGGGGCTGCTCGCTGGCGAGCGCCTCGGTGGGCTACGTGAAGGGGGAGCTACTGGCTTTCGCTGCGGAGAGGCTGCTGCTGGTGCCTCTCCGCAACGGGGGCAGCGTTGAAGGTGGCGCCGGCGAACGGACAGGGAGCGAAGGCTGCGGGGCTTCATCCGTCCTCGCTGCCGCAGCTGCTGGGCCCCGGACGTGGTGAGCCGGGTTCACTCAAGATTCGTTAACTTTCTTAACGAATCTTGATGGAATCACTGGGCTGAACACTTAATTCCATGCTGCCAATATTGCTTTCCTCCGATGAATCTGGTACGTACTCTTCGCCACTATCCGACGTTCTTCTGTTTGCCTCATGGGAAGTTTGGCAATTTGTGCAATTGGGCTGTGTCATAGTTAAACAAAAAGCCATCCATCCATCCATTTTCTTCCGCTTATCCGGGGTCGGGTCATGGGGGCAGCAGTTTCAAAAGGGAGGCCCAGACTTCCCTCTCCCCAGCCACTTCTTCCATTCCTCGGAGGGAACCCCAAGGCGTTCCCAGGCCAGCTGAGAGACATAGTCCCTCCAGCATGTCCTGGGTCTTCCCCAGGGCCTCCTCCCGGTGGGACGTGCCTGGAACACCTCACCAGGGAGGTGTCCAGGAGGCATCCTTACCAGATGCTGGAGCCACTGCAACTGCAAAAGCAATTCTGGAAAAGGGTGGAACTTATAGAGAAGCAGAATCAATGAAAAAGAACCTCTTGAGAGGAAAAAAAAAAAAAGAAGCGTTCAGATTTCAGAAGCTCATCGTCTCTCTTCATCTGTCTTGCCACAGTAACAGACGACGTAGACAGGTGGAGAGGACTTTGGCTGTGCTGACGCAAGTTTGACTTTCCTGTAAATCTTGAACAATACGTACAAACTATACAATAAAATCTCAGTCATACAAGTACATCCAGTTATTCAGATTGAAAACTGTGAATCAGGTAGCTAGCTAAAATCTAGCTAGCTAGTTGTCCAGACTGGACTGATAAACAAACACTGGGTGGACTTCAAGAATCATGAACCCAGTCTAGGAACCCTGATACTTATAGCAACCCTAAGACTTTACAACAAGCATGAATAAAAACACTTGTGCGACTCTACCATGGTAAATTAAATATATTAAGTACAGCTACAGTTGAACCTGATTGGCGTTAACCCTTGTGCGTGTGAGAACTGAGGCAAACGTAGAGAACTGTCGCAAATGATAAAGTTTTACGTGTGTGAGGTCGGTTGGACCCCATTTCTAAACACAAGGGTTAAGAGGCTACTTTTAGCTAGCTTCCAGCATAGTTTCTGAATGATTAATTTTTGTGCCCACGGGGTGCAACTGTCGCAGTATTAACTTATTATTCTTGGACTTTTTGGAGGGTAGGCTGCGTCCTTTTTATCATTATTATTAGTATAACATTTTTTATTAAAAATTTAGAAAACTTGCACAAAACCATTTGACATATAATCATAAATATTTTTATTAAACTTCTTATTCTAATTACTAATGGATTTCAAACAACTTCAGAGGAGCACACCACCACCGACATGAGGGTGTAACCTCAGAGCCTTCACCGACCTCATTTTAGTTTTGTATTATGTAAAAAAAAGAGTAATGCATTTTTGCAACTCACCTTTAATGAAGTACTCTTGATATTATCACGTTATACCAGAATGTTGCTCACACCAAACAAAACAAAAAAGAAAAAGGAAAAGAAATGAAGCTTACCAGAAATTGCCCGAGCTGTAAGCAACAATCCTCCACCTCGAAGCGAGACGTGCCCAGCTGAACAAGGCAGCTGTTAATGTTAATTCAATATTTGGAAGCGTGGCAAAGACAGACTGAAATACTTTGTTCACTTCCTCCACTGCCATCGCTAAAACTACAGGCAGACTACAATTCTAAGCCAGCACAGAAAATTGACATCAACAATAACTTCTCCTTCTGTTCGCAGGTTAAAATTATACCAGAGAAAACCAAGTACAATGGGAGAAAGTCCAGACTGAGCTGTATTAACCTTACAAAGATAGAAGAATAGATGTTATATATTTACTCCGTTTAAAAAAAATTAAAAAAGGTCATTGACAGGGTAAAATATTTCAAGAATTTTAGCCTCTGATGTTGAGGGTTGCTGTTTTCTTTTGTCCAAGGTATGACCTGAACAGGCCAAAGAATAGACATGAAACATGCCTTTATAAACTTGAAACAGTCCTTTAACATTAGGCTTATGATTATTTGTATATAATAGGAGCTGGTTAGTTTCTCAAAGCTATGTCACTTGTTTAAAGATAACATATTGTCTAGATTCATTATTCTGCAAAAGGGGATCTATTATGCTTCCTTTTAAGCAAGTTACAATGGGTCTATGTGCAATACAAAACATATTCATTACATTCTCTGCACAAAATCCTTGTTAAGAGAATGAGATTCCTGAATGAGATTGCCCATTTTAATCTTTCAGTATTAGCTGTTTTATTGCTCTTTCATCTTTATCCAAATAAGTTAACTTTATCAATGTTAACTCAATGAAAAAGGATGAATGTTGTTTTTTTTCTTGCACATACAAGAAAAAGTGAAATTTGCATAACAGATCATCTATAAAAGACAAAAAAAAATAAGATCTATAAGTGTGGAGAAATGTGTTTCGGGGCTGCTTATTTTCGTGGATAAGCATTGAATCCTAAAGCCAGCTCAGAAGCAGCTTGCAAAGTGCAAAATGTTGTTGAACAAACATATAAAATGTGACTACACATTACTAGTGTATCGGGCAACATGATGAAGTTGCTTCTCATCATACGCAGGACAAGATACCTTTTTAGAAACTGGGTATATGTTACCGTGAGAAACTCTGCATGTGGTTTTAAAAGATAATTTTTGCATGTTCCACTATGATAAAGAGGGAGAGATGGTGTAGGAATTTTGTGACAACAGATCTACCCAACATCTGATAAATTAAAAACGTACACATATCAATTCTGAGAACTGACATGTGTACATTATACATATACTATATGTATAAAATACATATGTTTATTATATAAAATATTCAAGTCATGGTTTAAATCGCCCTGAGCTTGTTCTTACTTTCAACTCTTACAAGGCCGTGACTAAAATATAAATAAGGAGAGCAAATGCGGTTTACTAGCAAAAACGTACTGTTATTTTCCCACAGGGAGATTATTAGGCACAGTTTGCAGGTACTGGAATAAATATTCCTTTGTTCTTTATGGCATAGATTCTGCAAAGTGTCAGAGACACTTTTTCTAAGAGATTCTGACCCATATCGACATGAAGGGTAAAACTACTCCAGATAAGTAATCGAATATGAGGCCTTGTTTTAAGAAGTGTTGAGAGTTAAAACATTTCTCAGTATCAACAGGCCTTCTATGAGGACTGAGTGGTCCTTCTGGATACTTTCTATACTCGAGGTCGACCCAGTGGTCCCCTCTTCATTTAGTTTAGTTTTTTTTTTCTGCCCCCCACTGCCACATCTGTTATCATCATCATCATCATCATCATCA
>NW_006800193.1:642655-649092 GCF_000485575.1 Poecilia formosa | reverse complement strand
ATGTCTGAATGAGTGCTCATCCAAGACTGGTGATTCCATACTTTTTGCCAGGGGTTGTATGTTTTTTGTAGATTTTACCAAACAAGCCAAGTCAAATTTGACACTTTTGCAGCGTATTTACTTGACAATGTTGGAAGCTTTTATGTACCGCAAAATTGGGCATTAAGAAATGCTTCAATGTAGCTTCTTAATAAAACAGTCAGATCTTAGCAGCTTTTATTTCTATGTTCTAATAAGCCCTGCATACTAATTATCCTCTAATTTATCTGCAAGGTTGCATAAAATGGTTGCATGTTGGAAGAGGCCTAAAGATAAAAATCCATTCTGATAGTTCTCAGAAACATGCCTTCCTGTTTTTTTTTTTCGTTTTTATCAGATGCGTTGAAGGATCTGTATGCCACAAAACCTCCATGTCATCTGTATATCCTTATCAAAGTGATTCGTGCTGAGAGACTTTCATAAAGAGGCCTGCAGAGTTTCCTTCAACAAAACCGATACGCTGCTCCTATTGAGGCTGAAACAGGTGGGTGATCAGCTTGTCTTCTCTCAAAAAGACAAGCTGATCACTGAGTGATGATCGCTGATTAAAAGCTCAAAATTCAACTACTTTTAAACGGATGGTCTCTTATCTTTTAGCACAAACCAAGATCAGAGGTTTCAGGCATGTCAACTGCTACTGTAGCAACGTCTCTCTTGTTGCAAACGGCATTATGCGTTCTAGTCGAAAGGCTTTCGGCTTTTTTCATGGCAGAGAACATTTTAGTCTTGTTCCTTGACTGCACCTGAACGACAGATGATTTTGCATTCAGGCAAAATCATCTGACATGAAAGAAAACGTCTGCTTCAAAGTTTGAATTTGCATAGACATTTTTTGGGGGAGGGAAATTCCCCAAAAATTTGTCACTGCTGCGGCAAATTGCTGAGAGATAATTGCGCTGTTTTGCCCACCCAGGAGAGTTTCTAAAGGTTTTTTCTTTTCCCCCTTCTCTGTGTTTTCAAAGTTGGACTGTAATGATATTAGCACTAAGTCTTGCTACTTCCTGTTCCTTTACTATAGGACTCATAATTCTGACCTTTGTGATCTCATTCCCCCTCATCAACAAATCAATGAAACATTACATTGCACCTTGTGGCAAAAGTTTATTTTGAGTTTTTTGTATTGTCAGACTCACTGGGTTTTAAATATATATATACACATTCTCCATTTAACCCAACTCTGATTGTTGTAGTCTTTCAGGATTGTTATTCCATTGGCAATCACTTCAAATTTAGGCTCACATTGTTTTACACACAATGACACTATTTACCATCAGAAAGTCCTTTAAGTAGACCCACTTAATGTGTTTTAGATAAAGAACATCCTAAATAGACCCACCTACTAAATGAAATAGGTAAAACTGTATTTCTAATATGGTTACAGTTATTAGTATCTGATCTTATATACAGTAGTTACTTTAGGGGACAAAAGTTGTGAAATACAACTGTCCCACCATGTCCCTGGAATTTGTCTGTTGTTTAACTTAAAGTCTTTTCATGATTCAAACAGAAACAATGCAGGTTCAGGTTCTGCTGTGTGTTCAGAATTAGAAAAAACTCAAAAGTTACCGAGTGGCACGTTTCCACGTTATGACTGAGGTACAAAACCACATCATTTGCATAGACAGCCTGATCTTCTCCCCCTGAAACAAGCATATAAAAAGGGGTGTTTTCAGAGCTTTTGGCACTTCTCTTCAGCAGTTCACCCAGTCTGTGACCCCATCATGTTCCTCTTCTGCAACCTGGCTGTACTGATGCTTCTACTGACTTTCGAAAGTCCAGGTGAGTCTCTGCTGCAGTCTGTAAATGTTAATTACATTAACGCTTTATTGTGCAAGTTTAAGCTTCGTTACATGTTGTTTTTATATATATATTTCTTGGTTTTTATAATCAAAGAGGAACATTTCTTAAGATTTATTTTTGTCTTTTCAGTGACTTAATTTTGATGGTGTTAACAGTTTTGTCATTATCATCACCATTAACTTTGTATTTTTACCAAAAACAAGTTCATGCAGGGAAAATCATTGGAGGCCATGAGGTCGATCCACTCAAACGGTCGTATATGGTGTTTTTGCGGATGATGACTGCTGATAATAAATTGGAACGCTGCGGTGGATTCCTTATTAGGGAAGACTTTGTGATGACTGCAGCTCACTGCAAGGCCGAGTCAGTGTGACATGATTATACATTTTATTCAAATGAATGGTTGGAGGCAGATGGGAAAAAACAACTAACTTTCCCCCATTTCTGTTTACTAGGAATCATGAGTCTTATGAAGTTTTTTATGGGTTTGACGAACACAGTAAAAACCATAAAAAAGTGTCTGTGAAGAAAGAGTTTCCACATCATCTCTACAATAACACTGTATTCACACATGACATAATGCTGCTGAAGGTATCATTTATATTTATCTGAAACTATTTTAACAAATAGGAAAAACATGTTCTTTATATCTACTTTAATGTTTTCACATGTACAAAATTGTAAAAAAAAATAAATAAATAAAATTACAGACTGCACATATTGCTGTCTTTTTTAATGTTTAATACTATCTCCAATTTTTCCTTCAGTTGTCCCATAACGTAAGCTCGACCCACCATATCAAACACATTGAACTGGCACAGGAGGAAAGTAGCTCACTGCCAAGTCCGTGCTCAGTCTGCGGTTGGGAACTGGAATCAAATGCAAACATGCCTTCAAAGCTGATGGGAGTCAGTGTCACACTTGTTGAAAATGAGGATTGTGTCAAACAACATGCTTACTGCTCTAGAGGAAGAACAGGAACAAGCGGGGTAATTTTTTCCCCCCCTTTTTTTTTTAAGTAGAGAAAAAAATTGTTGTTCAAAGTAAAATATTAATTTCAGTGTTTGTCTTATTCACTCCCAACATTCTGTGTTTGTGCTTACAGGGAGACTCCGGAGGTCCATTGATCTGCAACGGACTGGCGTATGGAGTGGTGTCAGCAAGCAGATCAGACAATGGTTCCACTCTGTACAAGTACACAAACATACCGGACACCATTGGCTGGATCAATAACATCCTGAAGGAAAACTGAAACGGCATCTAAAATATCACCTTCATCAAACCATTTGACAATTAAACACATTTTTACTGCATAAGTAAAGACCTGATGATTTGTTTTATTTGGTTAAGTTTGTTGGTGTTATAGTTCTGTATTTTATACTGAGATTGGCTGCTTTTTAAGTGCATGCTCTGATCATTATAGTAAATGCTGAATGAATAGTTAATAGTGTATGTTTGAGAGAAATGTTGGCGTAACATTAAGTAATTTAGATTTTTGCTACCAATACAAGCCTTAAGCAAAATATTGCTTTGTTCGTGGTATTTAGATAGAAGCTTGAGCTTTTATAGATTGATGTGCTTAATTTCAAAAGTAAAGCAAAGTGCTGGTTTCTCACAATCTGCCATGTGTTTGTCGTCTTTTAACAAGGATATACACAAATTTATATACATTTAAGTAAAACAGATCAGGATTAACAATGCTTTGGGTAAATAGGGATTTTTTTTTTTTTTTACTTCATAAAAAAAAAATCACTCGAATAAGTTGGGGTTAACAGCAGGACAAGAAAAAGCGCAGCCGTAGCACCAAACCACGAGCTGCTACACGTGGTCTGTGTGAAAATAAACCCAAAGCGAACAAAGAAAGAAAGACGGAGAAGTAAATGAAGTAAAGTAACTTTCAGATAACCAATTCATTTAGTAAGAAAGTGACCTTTTTCCTCTGAAGGCAATAAAAAAAAAACAAAAAAAAAACTTTCCCAAATATTTTGGATTCTCAAAACTTTATAACAACAATTGTTTTAAGAATTTTTTTTTTTTTTTCTAAATCACTTAGGTTAACTGCCTAAGTACTTTCTGATACCAGCGCTCAACACTTCAAAAGCACAGACGGTGTTTACACCGGCGTACAATTAACAAACCAGTCAATAAAAATGAAACCATTGATGTTTTTGCACCTCAGAAGTGCTTCAGTTCAGAAAACAATGAACTTTCATCATGTTCATCCAGTGATGAGCATCATCATAAGTAAAGGGTACGAACAAGAAAATCAGTTCATTCTCTTAACTCTTGTATAGTTCATTTTCTGTATGATTTTAACATTTTTATGTTCAAAATTGCTCAATTTGCACATTGCCTGTTTAAATAGATGAAAGCAGTGTGGGCTGAACTGCACCGCCTCATCTCTGGTGGTTACGAGTCAAACACTGAGTGATCCAGACGATTGGCACAGGCCCAATGCTGCCTCTCTTTACACACGTGAAGAAAATTGTTGCTACCCTCCTGTTAATGAAGAACACACTAATATTGATCACTGAAATAACTTGAAAATGACAAAGGTAATAATAAATAAGAATTTACTGAAAATTAGCTCAGTATGACAACTGGAGAAGTATATTATTGCAAAACGTTTTTTTGCACATAAACATGCACAGAATAACAGTTTTTGTCATTCCGTTGTGTTTATTGTTGAAGTTTTTGATAAAGGTAACATAGACGTACCCAGGTACAGAATTTACTATAAAAACAACGAGTAATGCACACTTAGTGCTTTTAAAATAAATAAATAAATAAATAAATAAGAAAACTCTTAAAATGTCCAAGTTATTTACTTGACTCGTATTTGATTAAAAATACAAGAATATAACTGAAGGTCCTGACAGAGAAAATATCCCCTGGAACTTTTTAGATGTGAAAACAGTTTGTGAGGAAGAACCAAAATCAAAATCCACATAGAAAATGTTTTGAATTTGTCTTAAGCAAAAGATGCTTTTAAAAAGTTTGTTCAGTACTTTCATACTATGTTTTTTATTTTTTTTACAAAGAGTTTAATTCTCTAAAGTTTTATATGTATGTGAGAATTATGTGGGTATTTGCTGACATCTGATTAGAAACATGAACTTGAATTAGGAAAGCAAATATTTTGCTTCTTAAGCACCGTCTTCACAGTAGGCCTGTGTTTGCAACTCCGTTTACAGTTCAGTTGGGGTTTTTTTTTTGTTTGTTTTTTGTTTCTCTGGTTGCTTGAAGACTTTGCATCTCTGCAAATAACACATTCAGCAAATATCGCTGATGGCTATCAGGATCTGCTTCCTCTTCTTGACTTGCACAATGTTACAGAAACATATTTCCCACCGGTTAGTTCACAGTGTGGTGATTTTATTCTTTTTTGTACTTTTTCTGCATGCAAGATGTGAATGTTTACAAGTTTTCATTTTTGTTTCTCTGTACGTTTGTCTGGAGGCTCTCTAGCAAATATGGATTGTTATGCATTTTAGTATGTTACTTACATTATTAGCTCAGTGAATAGACTTTAAAATATTTCTGTTAGTTTTTAAACTACTGAACAGTTTAGTACAAAAATACATTTAAGATTCTGCTGTTGTTTTATCAGCCTTCCAGACTTCTCAGATCTTCTGGTTCTGTTCTGCTCAGCCTCCAAACATGGAGGAGCAGCATTCAGCTTCTATGCACCACAGATCTGGAACAGACTTCCAGAAAACTGCAAAACAGCCGAAACACTGAGTTCCTTTAAATCAAAGCTGAAAAACACATTTGAGTTTCTTATCACTGGAACATTCACCAATGTATGTGATACTTATATGACGACAGCACTGCACAAAATGTCATGTTTGTTGCTGGTTTCTCATGAATATTTGACGTTTTCATAACTTTAGATTGTGTTTTCATGATGCAACAGCATCAACAATCTGACATGAGATTAATATCAAAATCACTAAATAAATTTAAGCAAAAAACTTTGGATGAATTAGAAAAAAATTAAATTAAACTATTCATATTTTCTGCGTTTACTAGTTGATTGTGGTGCCAAATCTTGTAGTCATGTAATCAATTTAAGGTTAATTGTATCCCTATATACTTGTTTCATTGTAGTGATAGCACATGTTTGATGCAAAATTTATGGTCTATCTAGTATAGTCTATTTTAAGTATCACTTCTTTTCTGCTTCACTTACCTTTTGAGTACCTAAGTAGAAATAAATTTTGTTGTGTCCAGGATGTCTGATTATATCATCATTATTTATGATAGATAGAAGTCAGGTGTGGTGAGGAGAGACGCAGAGACCCAGATTGTGATAAAGATGATGATGGATTTAATGAAGAAGCTCAACCGTCCAGAACAGGCGGCATGGCAGAGAGTTAGCACACCGCTAATTACCGGTAGCAACTGAAAAACTAAGGACTGAAAATGAGAGCTAAACCAACACAGGACTTTCAGTTCTACTGTGATGGCAGGCAGACAAATGGCATACATACGTTTGACAAGGACCCAACAAGAAACAGAGACAACAGGTGGACTTAAATACACAAGGGATAACCAAGGGAACGAGACACACCTGGGAACAATCAAGGGCTGAGAGG
>NW_006800193.1:638547-642645 GCF_000485575.1 Poecilia formosa | reverse complement strand
TAGATAGATAGATAGATAGATAGATAGATAGATAGATAGATAGATAGATAGATAGATAGATAGATAGATAGATAGATAGATAGATAGATAGATCTAAAATATCTGCTATCTGACATATTTTCACCCATTTTACATTTTACATTTATTTGACTGTTGTGTGACACACGCAGCTTCATACCCCAGAGTCATATTAACGTCAAATGAAAACACCTGCAATTAAAACTTAAGCGCCTAATCTGATCAGATGTGTTTGTACAGCGTAGAGCCAGAGGGCAGTTCCCTGCCAACGGGCCACCAGAGTCTCCCTGAAAGCACAAACACAAGATATGGTCACAGTTTTTCACTATAATTAATTCTGTATCTTTTTGTTCTACTGGAAAAAAAATAACAGGAGACAGAGACTTACTTGACCTGGCTCTATGTGTCCCTCAGAGCAGTACACCTTTTCCTGGCTATACACCTTCTCCTTTTTTTTTTTTTTTTTTTTATGAAGTGTTATATTGGCTTCCATGAATGTCAGTGACATGTTTGTTCTCCAGGTTTGTTTGTCCCCAGCCACATGATGAATCATCACTCCTGCATGCCAGAGCGATAGTTTTCACGTTGTTGTTCAGCGTAGCTTTGGAGGACAACTGAGAGCACATAGGAAGATATTTAGTTCTTTTGATAGCGCAGAGACATTTCTGAATCTCAATCTGGAAGAGTTGCACAAAGTAAACAAAAAAAAAAACAATCATCTAATGTAGATATGATGATTTTCTTTAGAAATTGGTATTTTACCTTTAGTAGCATTGAGTTATTTCTATGTCCATCAAAGCACCAACGCTGATATTCTTCTTTCACAGACTGAAATGTTTTATTTTTGTTTTGGTAATTGTGTAGCCCTAAAAAAAACCCTGGTAAGACCTTGAAAATAGTTTTTTAATTATTATTTCTTGTCTTCCAACACATTTTAAATACTGACACATGAACATAGGCTACATTAAACTCACTTGGCTTTGCAGTCAGCTGCAGTCAACATCTTCCTTTGCAGGCCCTACAGGGTGACCTCCAATGACTTTCCCTTCATCAACTCTGTGGCATTCTTATATACAACGTTAATAATAATTAGGAAATATTAAGATTTTACAGGAGTCGACTAGTAATTTCAAGAAAATATGTGGGATAGCATCATAAGCATTATTTAAATAAAAAAACAGTGTTATATGTAAAACACTGTCAGTATTAAAATGAAAGTCACAGCATCAGGATACAGTAAGTCAGCATGGTGAGATCACAATCTAACCTTGTGCAGAAGAGCAGCAAGCATCTCTGCTGGTTTCACTTATACACTCAGAGGGAGGAGTTTGTGTAGTTTGTCTAAATGACTCCGAATCTGTTTCAAAAAGAGGTAACGACTAACTTGTGTTTTATTAAACTATCATTTTACTTTGCCCGCTTCATACACAGCACAAACTCTAATCAAATTCTGGCTTTTATCCTTTAAATCTGATACTTATGTAGTTTTATGTTCAGGTTTTGATTTTTTTTTCTTTCAGTTTCTACGAACTGACAGACTTTCACATGTTTTGCTATGAATCATGACACTTTCTTCCTTTTTCTCTAACCTAATCCAGTGGAGATGGAGCCAGTTGGAGCTTGAGTCTCACAGTGAGCGGAATGGAGATCACCTGAGAGCAGGGAGCTTGTTTCTGTGACCGTCCCCCTGCCTGCAATCCACCTTCTCCTTGCTGTCACCTTCCTGGATCCAGCCAGCTCCACCGATCCCTTGAATCCTCTCCTGGTCGTCTGCTACCTCCCATTATAACCATCTTCCTTTTGGAGGGGGCTATATTTCAAAGTACCTCACATATTTGTACCTTTAGCATTATTAACGAGACATTTTCTGAGGGGGCAGAAATCCGGTTGCTGCCCCGCTGCTGTGCTCTGTGATATAAAGAACAGATTTTTTTAAGTTGCTAATATTTTGTTTGATAAAGTTCTGTTGTTCTAATATTATCTCTCAGGGGCAGCGAATTATGTAAGATTAAACTTAAGTCATGAAAAAGGGTCAAAAGAAAAAGATGTAGTTGAATATTGATTATGATTGAGAGTGTGAAGTCAAGGGTGCGTAGATTTTTAAAAACAATATCTTGACCTTCATGTTTTTTAACAAGTTTTTAATTTAGATGAATAGTTAGATTATGTTGTGTTTACAACTTTAAGACATCAACTTGAATTGTCATTAGCTTGGTCATCCTAAACGCAAAACCACCACATGGTGGCGCCAAAGACAAGTTGATGACGTTACTCAACTGAGATTTCTTTTCCCTCCAGATATATAATCCTCTATAATTATGCCCATGTTAGTCATACCCATTACTTATTTTAAAGTAACCTTTTTTTGATTTATCAACACATTTATTCTGACAGGAAGTGATTTAATTTATTTGCAATAGCACAGCCAGTATCCTGACTTGAAACTGATGGCAAATTAAGAAGATCCTTTGTATGATCAAGAAGAGCAAGGAGAGTCAATCTTCTCCCATCAACCTGGAAGTTCAGAAGATTTCATTGATATCCAGCCTCTAAGTCAACTTTCATCACTGAATAATGTTCAAATTGTTTAAATAAGTGCATCACATTCAATGAGGTTTTGTGTTAAACTAGAATCAGTCAAAAATTAGTTTCTGGGAATGTAGAGCTTTAGCTTTAAATTCACTAAAGGCCTGATGTTTGTTTCTTCTTTCTCCATCAGGTTGGGACAAACCTGGTGGCGTATCTACAAAATGCAACAACCCGTATATCCTCCTGCTGGGGGACAGACAAAAATGCTAGAAAGTGTCGAAAAAAAATGCTCCTAGTTTAATGGCTGAAATTTTTTATTGTATTTTGCTCTAAAACAGACTTTTTACATGAAATGTTTTTATAGTTCATCAAATATATGTTTCTGGAGTAACAGATAATTCTGGAGTTGTGGGAACGATGGATTCCAATCACCAAAATATCCAACCTAATTGCAGTAATAGGAAGGGTTTGACTGCTGTAATGCTAATGAGGTTGTTTCTAGTGATGGTTGGAAATAATTTGAAACATATCATATTGTACTAAAACATAAAGGAAAACATTCATGCATTCCTGTTTATCACTGCAGGTCTGCAAGGAAGCCGGTGCATAACTCCATTTGTCGTCAGCTGGGAGAGTTTGTCCAGGTCATTACAGGTAAAGAAAAACTCTTCAGTTTTAATTTTGAAAATAGATTAAAAGTTTCTATGCAAGGAAACCCATCAGAGCACTGAATCATTTTTATGAAACTAAATGATACAACAGGTCAAAAGGCGTCATATTGCTTGGCTATTTAATAGTATGCTGTAGAGAAAAAAAAACAAAAAGCTTGATTTTGTTAAGGAACACAAGCAAAATTAAAAAAAAAAAACTATCTTCTTATTCCAATTAGCAAGAAGCTACACAAAACGGTCATTCATTTGAATTCAGTCTTATGTTGTTGGAAAAAAAGCTGAACAGTATTTAATCACTTATGTTTCATAATCTCATCAATCCATTCTCTGTAGTCGGGTATCTTGGTGTACGTGGTTAGTTTAAGACAAGGATGTTTTGCTGAGATCAATCCAAAGGCTTTTCCATCTTCACATACTAACGGACCACCAGAGTCTCCCTGCAAGCACAGACACAGCATGTGATGACTGTTCACAGGGAAGAAATCAGTTCAGTTTGTAGTAAGACAAAGATAGGATAGATGAGGAAGCAGAAAAAAACCTACCTCACCCGGTCCCTTCTCCCCTTTAGAGCAGTACACATTTTTGTCAGGACAGAGATCATCATGAGTGAGCGTCACGTTGACTTCTCTGAGTATATAAGACATGTCTTTATTGTGCTCGTTCATCGTACCCCAACCAGATACTAGACACGTTTTGGGCAATTTGTTGTCACACACGTCTGCCAGGACAATAGGCTGCACATTCTTGTCGAAAACAACTTTGGTAGACAACTAAAGGAACAACAGAAAATATTTAAAAGACTGTTTAACTTAACTCATAATGTGTTTTGTTTTAATCCTTGTGCATGTCAAAAAAATATTACTTTTATTATTGGAAGTAA
>NW_006800193.1:550339-638417 GCF_000485575.1 Poecilia formosa | reverse complement strand
TTTCATTTCCAGATCTATGTTACCTTCAAAAGCATGATGTCATTTGTGTAATTTGTGTTCTCGTATTTCTCATGTGGAAAATCTTGCTCCACAGACAAACATAACTTATTTTGGCTGGCGAAATCGTGCACCCCAAGACAAACTTCATAAGTCCTAGAAAGATAGAGAGGAAAGAAAAAAGAAAGGAACCAAGAAAAGACAAATGAATGAATTCTAAATTATCCGTAGAGTTTATTGCAGTATAAAGTAACTTAAAGCAAACTTACTTGGCTTTGCAGTGGGCAGCAGTCATCACAAAATATTCACTCACCAGGAACCCACCACAGTATGATGTGTTACCATTGGCACTGTGGCAAGTCAAAAGCGCCATGTACGGCTTGCTGTGAGCTGCAGCCTCATGGCCACCAATGATTCTACCTGCATGGGCTGTTCGACATACTTTTTGTTAAATGTTAAATTAGTAGCAACGATTATTACCATCATTAAAATGAGTCACGATTACAGTGAATGCAAACGTGAAACCACATATGACCAATCCCTTGCATCCCAAAACTTGCATGAGAGAACATCCAACATCAAATATACAGGGGTAAGTTATTCATATTGTAGAGTGTCCTCAACAACGTCGGTTGTTCAAAAAGCTTTTTGTTATAGAAGGACAATGTCAAGAAAAGCATTCCCCCCCGCCCCCATTTTCAGTTCACTTTAATATGCTGCCCTTGTTTGGTTAGAAGACAAGATAGCTGCCCCCCTGTTATTCAGGTGAATAATGGCAAATTTATAAAGCACATAAGTGCATAGTTTTTATATACTGTACGATAAGATACTGCAAAAGAGACTCACCTTGACTATGAAAAGTAAGCACAAGCACCAGGGCTGCGAAGTCAGAGTAGATGAACATGGTGAGATCACAATCTGAGACGTTGAGGTGGAGCAACAAACATCTCTGACCGTTTTTACTCGACAGGCTTCCTTTTATCTGTCTGCACATGCAAAATCATGTGGCTCCAGACCACACTACTTCTTTTTTTTTCTTTAATGTTTGCTGATGCTAAGATTACAGTTGTTCTCAGTTATTAAAACACATTTCTCGAGACCATCCATTCATTTATCTCAGTTCTAAACACAAAACCCATGTTATAAACTACTTTCACTAAACCTGCAGTTTGGTTTCTGCAAAACCAAAACTATTACCTCAAAACTGTTCAAGCTGCGCTCAAAACCACAGTGTTGTCAGTGAACAAAGCATAAAAAAAGGAATATGCAATTTTCAGATTACAAAAGACTGTGAAGTAACCTTTATTGTGCACAAATATAATGCATTTCCTTAAAAAAGAAATCCTCTCGTTTAGAACTTGCAGTGAAAAAATAAACAAAAAAACTCAGAATATGGTTTGTGTTTTCATACAGAATCCACTCTGTAGCATCATGTCGGCATGCTGAGTCAGGTCTTCATCTTATTTATGTGGGGAAGCAGTGTGGAAAACTCCTGGTTTGCCAAATCCATGCTAAGCATGTATCCACACTTTTAAGTCTTTACTAGCCAGTTCTATGGCCTGTATGAGATTTTCTTTAATGTAGGGATCCGGTCATAAACTTTCCAAATTGACGAAGAGAGGAACTTTTCTTTTCGGTAAAGGAAACTGGAAAGAAAATACTGTATCTAAGAAATTTTTGGTTGATGTTGAACCGCCGTCTGATCTGGATGACATGGTGAAAACTCACATTGCCCCACACAATGGCACACAATATCTCAAAGATCACTCCACAATGTCTTTTGACAATTGTGAATTGAATTGAGCGCAGTTATAGCATGCCTAAATGAAACAAGGTAGGGAATTATTTTTTTTCATTCTGAGGAAAAAGATAGAGAAGGTGAAGATGTGAACATCCAGCTTGGTTTTAGTACATTTTTCAAACTCTGCTTTAGATCAGCATCAAGAAAATACCACAGCGTTAAAGACGTATTTAGAAGAGAGACGACTAAATCATCTCATTTAACTACATGTTCTATCCCAGACAGATCTTAAGGAAATTGGATTTTATACTTGTGTGATCATTGTGCTCACCCAGATCTGACATTAAGTCCGAGCCTGCAGGTAAATAAATAAATAAACTGGTTGGTTTAAAAAGCGAATGGGCATTTTTTTCATCGCCTGTTGCAGCAGCTGCTTCAGAATTTTGCAGTTCTTAATTTGGACTGTGTGAGAGTTGTGAAACTGCATTTGTTTAAAATCTTTCCAGGTAACACTTTGAAGGTTTTAAAAAGTCATCATCTCTGACTCATCTGCCACAGATATTTATCATTTTATGCTTAACCACCGAAGAGTGGTTAAGAATGCCATTTGAGTTTGTTAAAGTCTTTCTTGATCATTGATGATATTTGGATTCTGTTTTAAGCCTGACTCTTTTTTTATGTGTGTCTGGGTTATGTTGTGCTATTTCTTTACTTTACCTTGCTCAACAGGAACTTCTGATTGCCATCATCAACCACTTCCTCTGGTTAGGTTCCTAAATGTTGAAGACTAATCTTCCCCTCTACTTTTCAAGTCTTTCAGTTCTTTTCAAACTCTATAGGGGTGATGAGCAGCTAGGGCTCCTATATTTACCACACACCTATTCCATCATGCCTAATGGAACGGCTTCTTAAAAATGCATTTAATAAAACCCACATGCACTCAAATGGGTTCACAAGTCATAACCGGTTTAACCTTTGGCGATCTAAATGACTTGTTGAGGTCCTTCTTCTAACATATAAAACCCCCAGAACATTAAAGTTTGGAGAATACAATGGAAATTAATACAGAAAAAGAGTTGCATACGATTGTGGCCCAGTGCAACCGGTAGCAACAGTCGGCCCCATGTTGTCCTAGACATTTTAAACTTTGTTTCACATTTCAAAGTTTTTTCATTTGTGCTATAATAGTGTTATTTTTTCCTGTTCTCCAAATAACTCAGTACCAGTCTATCGTACTAAAGCTTCATTTCGCTCAGTCGGGTCTGCAGATCGGATGCTTTCAAAAGGCTCAAACATTCATTGGAAATCGGGAGAAATCATTTATAGTAGTTGTGAATTTATGGCTGTGAACTCTGTAAGCGCAGATCATGCCTGATCACTAACGATATTTAAGTCTAATCAAAATTAAATTTCAAACTCGTGGCCCTAACCGCAGAATCGACTGTATTTTACAAGGCTTCTTTTATGTTAACTAAAATATACAGTATGTTCACAAGAAATAAATGCTGAGCTTATTCTGAAAGCGATTTGCATCTTGATTACTGCATTTCTTTCCATTTCCTAGCCTATTTTAGTTCATCTAATCTGGTGGTGGGTGGCACCAACAACCCTGCTTGATTCATCCTGCATCATTAGTCGTTCAGGGTGTTAGTAATCAGCCATTGGCGCCTTTTGTACTTCTTGTTCCACTCCTCGTTATCTTTTTTCTAAAAAGTCATATCAGGAAGTTGCATCTAATGTCTTCACTGCTGAAATGGAAAGATTTACAACAACATCCTACAAAGCATTGAGTTTCCCAAACAGTCACAAAGAGGTCAGTCTGTAAGCAGTTTTTTTATGAACATCCTGTGGTTTTGATGTGTTGCATTTAAGGAGCTACACAAGCTGCTGCTACCAAAGATAGACGTTGACCCTTAAGATAATAACGTGATTATTGCTGAGTGTAAGACAAGTTCAACGGGCTTAGAACAAAAATTGCATCTATTCAACACTTCATGCAGAGTTTAATGTCTGCAAGGGAGAAATTCATTAATGAATCGTTCTCCCTTTTTTCTCAGACAGATATTTATACTTTAACCATACAATTGAAATGGGTTGCAAGCAAGAGATTAAAGGAACCCTCTGTAAGTAGGGTGAGACATTTTCAAAAAGTATTATCAAATGTATTTTGAATATAAGGAATTGCCATGAAATGATTTGTGGCAATAAACAATAAACAAGTTAAAGAAAGCATGCCTACACGATGTGCACAATTATTACCCAAGTTGAATTTTAGGGGATTTATTTTATTGTTTAACAACTACAACGGTCTCGGCCAATTCAGAGATGCTAATAACCTCTCAAACCGGAATATTTAAGAAAGTAAAAGTGAGATTTTGGCTTTCTTAGGACAATATCTATGTGCACATGATTACTGGGCAAATATTAGCGTGCAGAATTATTAAGCAACTGATTAAAGATGCCGACTTTTTCCTGAACCACTGCTTGAAAAGAAGTGTCTTCTAAAACATGGCTGTAGGTTTGGGAGTTGATTTTTGAGTCCATCTTCAACCCAAAAAGGTCCAACTAGCTCATCTTTAATAATACCAGCCCATACCATTACCCCACCTCCACCTTGCTGGCGTCCGGAGCAAAGTGGAGCTCTGTGCCCGTTACTGATCCAGCCACAGGCCCGTCCATCTGGTCCACGAAGAGTCAGTCTCATCTCATCAGTCCATAAAACCTTTGAAAAATCTGTCTTCATATCTGTCTTGGTCCATTCCTGATGTTTCAGCTTATGTGTCTTGTTCAGTGGTGGTCGGGTTTCAGTCTTTCTTACCTTGGCTTTGTCTCTGAGCTCTGGACATCTTGTACTTCTGGGCTGTCCAGGAAGGTTTCAGTTCTGGAATACGACAGCGCTAGAAGATAACGGATTCCTGGTAGCTTCACATTTGATTCTTCTCCAATCTTTGGCAGTCAAGTCTTTTTTTTCTCAACACGTTTCCTGCGACCCTTTTGATTATTAGCAGCAAAACTTTGTAGTTTTGTAGTCACGCCCCCATTGTCTTAGCCATTTCAAGAATGCTGCATCCTTCTAACAGACCTTTTACAATTTTGGACTTTTCAGAGTCACTTAAATCTCTTTTTTGGCCCATTTTTCCTGAGGAAAAGCTGCCTAATGATTATGCACACTTTGCCATGAGAAGTTGATGTTCTGAGGCCCCTCAATCCCTCATTAAACAAATACTCATCAGCTGATATGTTTATATTTAATAAGCATCCAACTACATACAGCTTGGAGTTGGAAAATATGTGCAGAAATGACGATACGGTCAAACTTGCCTGATAATTGTGCACACAGTATCGATGCTTCACAGAAACAAAACCTCTGTGGTTCTTGCAGCTACACGTAAAGGCGATTATCTTCCACATCTGCATAAATTAAACATTTCCAGAACAGGTAACCCTTATTACACTCACACAGCAGCTAAGTTAAAGAGCACATATCATTTTTCCGAGCATGGTAACACATAATGCATCATTTCATATCTCATACATCTGCAATTTACTTCCTCTAATGTTCTTCACACTTAATGCGCAGTTGACACTAAGATAAGCTAAAGAACCCACAAGAGGATGTTGGACATGTTTTAACCCTTTAAAATATCTGCTGTTTTACATGTAAAGTGCTCATATAATATGCTATGGATAACATTTATCTTTTTTTTGTTTTATTTTTTTTAATTTAGACAAGGTAGAAATGCTATGTGACCTCCAGGTCACAGTAATGAAAACCACGTGCTTCAGAGATGTCTCCAGTTTTCTGTCATTATTGAAAGCTGATGTAGAGTTTAGAATGTATTTGTGACTTGGACACATATGAACATAATCCAAAGCGAGACCCTCAAAGTTCTGATTGTTTTAAATGGAGTTCTGTTGTGAAAGCGTGAGAAGGCACAGAAAGAGAACTTGTACCTTTCTAAACCATCGGCCATCTCAAAAATGCTATGGTTAAAAATGCAAACACTTTTTTGTTTCTACAATCTTGGTGAAAACCGAGCCTTGCTTTAGAAAAACTAAATAAAAATTGAGTAGACAAATATTATGCTCCGGCAAGAACATTGTGGTCTGCCAGGAAATAATTCATTCTCATGACGGTGCTTGTAGGCATCTTTCACCAGACAAGTGTAAAACTGCACTCCAGCATTAAAAATGGTCCATCCCCAGCTGTTTTCAGCATGCTCAAAACTTCTGTGATGAGATCCGGCTGGCATGGTAAGAAAGGGATGGAAGTGTTTTTCCACACCTTTCTAACATTGTTACACTAACAGCTGACCTGAATTTCCAAAATTATTGAATTGAATTGATTGTTGGGCTTGGGCTTCTGTGGCGTGCTTAATGAGCTTACATTACATTCACCACAGAGAAAACCATTCAGTAATTCGGGATATAAAGTTGTGTTAAGGGGGAAAAAAAGGGGGCAGAAATTACTTAGACTGTGACAAGCACAGCTCACTGCACAAAAAAAGTGCATGCAGCTCCGTCCTGCTCCGCTCCTATCAGTCACATCCCCGAAAATTTGAACCTGACTCACCCTGCAGTTACAACAGGCGACTAAATGGAGCTGTAAGATGGGGGAAGTTACACTGCTTAGCCAAATGATGGTCTAAAAATGAAAGCAGTTCAAAATTGATTAAAATAATACGTAGAGTTTACTTCTGGCTTAAAATTAAAGGTGATTAGTTGGGTCAGGCTGGGCTTGGACACAATGTCTATGGGCTCTGGTTGGGTTGGGCTTTTTAGGCCCAATCAAATCTCTAACGTCAACAGTAGTCATACAGATTATCTGGCTCCTCTGTTTCTGTGCTGTGGCTGCCTCCTCTCCCTCCGACCCTCCTCACCAGCAGGTCAGGACCTCCTTTGATTGCTTTCAACTAATGATAGTCTTTTTTTTATATTACGTCCCGCCTGTGTCGCAGTGTTCGTTTGTCACTCAGCTCAGTGGAGGAAGCAGGAACTAGCTAAATTCATCGCCTTGTTGCCCAAATGTTGCTTTTGTGGACTTACTTTGTAAAAGAAAACAACACATGACAGTCTTAAGGCTCCAACATACTCGATCCAAAGCCGAACAGTCGACACACGGTCATGTGGTTTTGACAAGTTTGTGTTTGCACACCTTTCATACAGTGGTGCAGACCACCTGGGATGATAAGCATTCACGTCTCCTGCAGACGGAAAAAGCAGTGAACTAGTTGAAGAAAAATATCAACCAACATCTGATCAATCAAACAATATGTCACACAGAGCTCTGTCAAAATAGTTTGACCAATTTGCCCCAAAATTTTGAAATGGTGCAAAATAGAGAAGTAAGGAGAAAGCACATTGGGCGGGTTTCCATCTACTCCTTTGGACCAGACTGCGCAAAGCATAATTTTGTTGCTAGAGGTTGATGTTGTGACAAGGTCTAACATTTCTCTAATAATTAATAACTATAGTTAATAATTGTGTTTGCATTGCTATTTAGCAAAATAGTACGTAAATGTGTTGTGCATGTCACTTTACTGCATTTATTTTAAGACAATCTACATGCTGAAAAGTCCTGCCAAACAGCAGTTCACTGAGGGAACTACAAAAATAATATATGTATGTTTTTTTTTAGAAACTTTGCATAAACTGATTCAGGTCACCAAGTGCAAATGGTTTTAAGAAAGCGGATCTTTTCTTTTTTTGCCAGAAGATGATAGCATCTTTCACAAGCCTTTTGGTTTTTTTTTTTTTTATCTTTGTTAGCATGAACTAACAAAGATAGTTAGAACCAGAAAATGTATTCATAAACCACCACACAGTTTTAGCACAACAGCCATGTTGCAAATTACTAGACAAGCTAAGTGCTATAAGGTGGTAGGCCGTGAAAAGATTAGCTGCACTCCCCACATGTTTTAAATGTTTAGTGGATGCATATTTTATTTTTGTTGTGCTTTTATGTGAGCCTGGTAATTTGCACAGCCTGTGGAAGTCACCTCACCCCAATCCCTCTGTGCCTCCTCTCATATGCTGAGAAGGTTTTCCGATAAACACCACCACCATCGATACACACACACACACACACACACACACAGAGAGAGATATAAAAACATGTACCGTTGCTTTAAAGTTTTGCATTTTGTGTGCAAAAACCCTTTTTGCAGAATTGATGGCGACTTCTTGCTTGGGCTCCAGCAGCCTCATGACATTAACATGATTGAGAGAGGTACTGTCCACCTGTGATACCAGACCCAGCTGGTAAAATTGTTTAAAAGAAAAAAAAACATACAAACAGCCAGATGTTCACGAAATATAAAACATAATTTAAGCACCATCAAATATATAATGTAATAGCGTCCTTCGTAACATAGATTTCACTATGTTTCACTACATTATGTTACAAAATTGAATATTTAGATCTAAGCATATTTTTTTTTTCTAAATGCATTGTAGTTTCTCTTTAAAACTTTAGAATAATCCTCCTAACATGTATGTGTTTAGTATCCCTACTTCTGGATAGAAGAGTAACTTAAAAACCAATGCTGGACGTATATTGTGTTATATTTCACTACTTCCCTTCTTACATTTGCAAATACCGATGTACTTCCTAAAAGATATGCCACCGTAAGAGGAACATATACCGCAAAAACCATACCTTACTCACCAAGATGCTTCCTCTAATCGTCTGCAACATGATTTGTGTTTAAAACATTAATAGAATAGAAAGGTTTTGAAAGATATAAGTGCCTCAGTTCTGCACTTATTCACCCTCATGATATTAAAACAGTAAAAATGTATATGCATTAACTTTAAAATTCAACTAAATCGTCCTAAAAGTTGTGTTAGATGTCTGGAAATTAAAACATTTCCAAACCAATTTGGTTAGCAGTGACTGGTGGTCGTTCATTTGAACGCATCGCTGTGTGGAACGCTCCCCGTCTTCCTGCTTTAAAAAGAAAGAAAATCTCTGTTTTGCAAATGAAGCAAAATCAAAAAAAAAATAATAATTGACCCATTTGTAAGAGAAATAGTTTGGTTCAGAGCGCAAAGAATAAATGTATATGATTAAAATAATTTGTAATATTGATAGAGTGAAAAAAATAAGTACAGAGAAGGATTTGTACACTTGCAGTGCAAATTCATTAAAATGACAAAGAAAAGCAGCCAACTGCATTTGTGCACTGCAGCAGCCATGAGGTCATACGCTGATAGCTTTTCTGAAACTCCTCTGCAAAATTACAAATTGCTCATCTGGGACACACATGTACACACGTCAGCATGTTGATTCATCGCCGCGATGCACTTCTTAGAATAGTGTAAGCTCATATCACAACTATCCTGTAACTGTAACCACAACTATCTTAATAATCATATTAATTTATCATACGTCAATGGTTGAATTATAACAACTAAACAGTATGAGGCAGAAACAGAGACGTGTTGGATTACAAATTTTTTCAACCAATCATTGTAATTTTGTTTCATGTCATTCATTTATGTACTGCATGATTGAATCTCATTTTTGGGAAGCTGTGTGAACTTTAGTGACATGCACACGGCACACAGTGCAGGAAATAACAAGAAACATTGTGCAATACCCCTGTCCTCAATAAATTGGCAAGGGATTGAAGTAGTTGTGTGATCTGTTATCTGTAGCAAACACGCAGGGATTTAAAAACTCAACAATTTTCGTTGTTTGGCCAAAAATATGAAAATATCCAGTTAGAGGCAGCTATGTGTTGATGTCAGAGATCAGATAAGAGCAGGTGGACTACTTTGAGGTAATGGAAAGTCAATATTAGCCTAAAATATCATCTCTAAGTACACAACACTCTGAACTTTTCAGTAGAGGTTTACACTGGATGCCACTCTGGTCAGTTAAGAACAGGAAACTGAGGTTATAATAAAAATAATGCACAATAACACCATAGAAAACCTTACATGTCCTTTTGTATCAGACATGAAAACATAGATCCATCCTGGATCAACAAGTTCAGATGTTGGTGAAATTGTGTGAGGATATTTTTTTACCACACTTTGGGATTTCTACTACCAATTCACCATTATTTCAATGCCATTGTATACTGGAGTAGTTGCTGATCATATCTTTCACCACAGTGAGCTAATCTTCCAGTGGCTGCTGTCACCATAATAATGCACCATGTCAGAAAGCTCAAACTATATCAAACTGTTTCTTTTAAATATGAGAATGAGTTCTTTGTCTCCCAGCAACTTCCACAATCAGCAAATCTAGATCCGACAGAAATTGTTTGGGTTGTGTTGGTTTGGGAGAATCGCATCAGGTTTTAACATTGGATGTTTTTCTGTTTTTTGTTTTTTTATAAAGTCTGTCTGCTTTGTTCTGGTAGTAATAAACAGCTCAATTTTCAGTGATAGCTGCTGAAGTCAAGAAACTGCATACTGAAGTCCCATACACATCTAACTCAGAAACTGCAAATACCTGCAGGGAATATCTTTGATGAACTTCTGTAAGGCAAAACAATATCTTATCCAGTGTTCATTGCGGTAAAAAAAAACAAAAAAAAATTTAAAAAATCAATGTTTTTATCACCCCTGCATTGTAATGATCAAAGGTCTAAATGTCATTTAATGTCATATAAATGACAAAATATTATCCAGATAAGCATGACTTAAAGTTATACTGATGTTATCCATATGACAATCCTCTTGTATTTTCAAATGTTTTTTGCTAAACAGTATCTTATGTTCTTTCAATGAAAAACACAAAATATAGCAAATATTACTCCTCAAAGCAAACAGGTTTAGCCAGTATGTGAGAGGACACAGTGCTTCTGTCCTCAAGACAAACAGTAAATATCTTTCCTGCATTAAGCGGCACTGTTCACAAGGTGGCAGTGTTGCACAATTTGCTGAGGTAGTTAATATGTTAGGATCAAAATGGTTTTCTTGATTTGAAACATAACAGGGGACAAACTTAGATGAAATCAACTCTGAAATAATATAATAATGTTCAAACTGTCTGAAACTTTGGCATACTTAAACAGTGCATTAAGGTTCATCTTGAGTTATGAAGACACCACTTCATAAGCTCTACCACCGTCACAGACCTCCAGTGTCCAGCTGAGAGAATATGCAGCATAAATACAGCAGGTTTTGTGAAGTTTTGCACATACACAGCAAAAATTCACAGATTATCAATGCAGTTATTATGGAATATCTGCAGGACCCAATCCAGTCTGTTCATCTGATGAGCAGGAAGAGGTTTCTTTTACACACTCCTCATTGTTAGTCAGTGTTACATTGATTTCCACGAGTTTGTCAGTCACATTTATTTTCCCCAGTCAGTTTCCCTCCAAATGAAACACTGTTTATTTTCATTACTTTTGTATTTCTTGATTTTTTTTTTTTTTTTAAACAACCACCATCATGTATTCATCCAGTGTGTGGGATCTCATTTTAATGAGAGCCTTTGCAAATGACACAGTGGCAACTGAAGTTATGAAAGAACAAACACAAGAAAATTGATTTAGTTTCAATCTTAAGCAGTTTGGTTCCTTAAGATAGTCTAAGTTGAATTTTTAAAAAATTGGGACTGTTTATTTGTATTTTATAATTTGTTTTGTGGCCTTATATCCCATTAAAGTCGATAAACTAAAATGCATTTGAAGAAAAAAAAGTAGCCTTAATATATCTAAAGTTTAAAATGAGAAGACACTGTGATCATAACTTTGGAAAGTCTAGGAAGTCTGGTTCATGAGCAACAATACACGTTCTTCACAAAAAGGAGATTGTGTCTCATTTGTAGATTCAAAGGAGAGAAAGGGACAAAGTTTAGAATAAATAGGAACATGGTTAACAGACAGTGACTCTAAATCAGATTAAATTTGCTCACATATGATTTTCTTCTTTTGTTCTTTTTTTCTTTGTTTTCTTGCTTTATGTTATTGAGATGATCCAGTTATGAAGGGTTGAAATCAGTAAACAGCAATTCTTGAACTGAAAGACAACACACCCTTTAAGAGCTTAAGGCTAATTTATGAAAGGTTTATAACTTCAAGAAGTATGGCAACCCTCCTCCTTATGCAATGACACACATTCTTCACAAGGGGTCAGTGTTGTCCTCTTTTTAGTGTATCTGTTGCTGAAAAAAAGGCCTACACAAGTTTCAGAATACAAAAGTTTATAGATTTTTTTTATATATACATATACAATAGTACAAACATGGAATTATGGACTCTATTTGTAGCAAGATAATCTTTTCACACACATTGAATCTCCAATCATTTTTACAACTATCTACTGTAGGTGTTATCAAACATTTGTTAAAGTTGAGCTTGAACAAACTGAAATTTCACATCAGTGTCAAAAATAGGGTCTCAAACTCAACATAGAAGAATATTAACAAATTTCATTCTCAGACTCTGTTCATGGACTGGCTGCAGCACCCCTCCTGACCCCTCAAGGGACAAAGGTGTAAGAAAATGGATGGATGGATGGATGGATGGATGGATGGATGGATGGATGGATGGATGGATGGATGGATGGATGGACTGTGTTCATAATATGTTGTTGTTTTTCTGTTTGTTGTATAAAATATCAATTGTTTGCACGTTACTGACAGTACTATCAGTGTGGAATATATGAGATTGCTCCCTCACCAATGACGTTACGAAAAGTTAAACATGATTGAATCAGCCAGGACTTCTAGTTCTTGCTCAGAGCCTTCTTCATCGTTGACGTGATCCAGTCAGAGTAGCAAGGTATCTTTGTGTAAGCAACCATTGAAAGATCAGCTGAGTATTGGGACATGAAGGACACAACTCCATAAGCGGTGCCTTGTCCACATACCAGTGGACCTCCAGAATCCCCCTGCAAGAACAAACACATAATGTAGAGGTCACTTGAGTTACAATGAGATGTTATATTATCAGTAAGATCTAATAGTTTGCTTTAAATCTGTAAAAAAGAAAAAAAATCACATACCCTGCCAGGTCTAGCTGTTCCATTTGAACAGTATAACTTATTTTTAGTACAAATGCTATTTTCATTCAATGTGACGTTCATTTCCATGAGTTTGTCAGAGATCCCTCCATTCGCTTGAGTTTGACCCCAGCCGGACACGATGCAAGATGTGGGCAGAGTCAAATCATCATTGTTTGCCAGAGCGACGGGTTTCACAAAGTTGTTCACCACCGCTCTAGAGCTTAGCTGGAACAGTGATGAGTTAAATGAAATATTAATACAAATCCAAGCTCATATTGTACTATGCACATGTCCTGCAAATGCATTGCTTTCTGGCATGAACTGAACTCATTAAGTTTTTGACGTGTGTTGAAGGAAAACTAAAGCAAATGGCAAAAAACACAATAGGAAGCATTTGTTCGTTTTTACCTTAAGGAGCATTATGTCATCGTTGAATTCGTTTTTCTTGTAATTTTCATGAGGAAACGCTTTTTCCACAGTTCGATGCTGTATTTTTTCATTTTTCAAAAATTTTGTATTATCAACTCCGAGGTAAACGGTGTAGTTGCTGTAACGAAATACCACACCAACAAAAAAAAAAAAAGTGCAAACATTCAGGTTCTTTCTGTATAGGGAATAATTACAAACACATGCAGAAGAATATGCAAGAATCTTGTCAGTAAATAAAAATGATAGTTTTAGACAGACTTGGCTTGGCAGTGGGCAGCAGTCATCACAAAATCCTCGTTCAGAAGAAATCCATCACAGAATGATGGTTCGTTGTTGGCCAGGTTCTTTCTTATGAACGCCATGTACGGCCGGCTGTGAGGCTCAGCCACATGGCCTCCAATTATTTTTCCAGTTTGGCCTACAGGGAGCATTAGACGCAATAGACTGCATTTAATATAAACACAAGCACAAAAACCCTTTTCTTATACAGTAGAAGTTAGGTGTATAAAGAAAGCTCTAAAATATGACTATTATGTGCTTCACTTTCTATACCAGCCTAAAGTTGAATTACAATGCTGTGTGGAACTGGGAAAAAAAAAGACAAATAAGTTGTTCTTCAAATTGATGGTTGAGCGTTTTCTTACCTTGATCGTAAAGAGTCAGCAGGACCATCAGTACTGGCAGTCTGTTATTGAAGAACATGACGGTGGGATCGCAGTCCAGCTGAGCAACGGTGCTGAGCAGCGGAGGCACGAATAGTTGACAAGTTCAAACCCTCATATCTCCTGGCTTTTAACCAAAAGGGGATGTGTCTTACTTGCATATGCAAATGATGTGGCTCAGGGACACACTCAGACGGAGCCTCACAGAGGAAATGCAGCTTATAAAACAGAACTTTGGGGCAATGTGTAGAAGTGTCCATGAATCCTGCAATTGTGATTTTGCTGCACGGAAAACATTCATACTAGTATTTCCAGTGGGCAAACTGAAGAACCTCTTGTTGCAATAACAAAAAAAACAACAAAAAAGGGAAAAATAATCAATTTATTTAAATGATAATGAATTTGGAAGCAAGTTTGTTTGTGACACATGATGCCACTTCTCATGACACAATCAGTTGTTTGGCGCTCCTCCTCGGTCTCTGTAACACGTCTAAAGAACGAGCATGAATTAGATTGAAGGCTCAAAAATGTGACAACATGTTGGCAGTAAAGCTGGCTTTCTTCAAAAGGAGGCAGCATTGTGTTTTCAGTACACACGGAAAATAAAATCACACACGATAGAGTACATGTTTGATTTTATTTGTTTGCTCATGATTCAGCACCAACGTGTCATTGCACGTGTTGGTCTGACAGTATGATGGATTTATTCACTTGCAATCCTCTCAGTTATTGTGTCAGCTAGTTGTCAGATAAAATGTGAAATTAAATTTTAGTTTATTGGTATCATGGTACCATGCATCATTCGTAGTATCAAGGCCTTTGCAAGTGAAACCATGAAAAAGAAGTAGATGACAGCCAGTACATAAGATTTACAACTATTGCTGCCTTGAGGAGGATGATGTCATTCTAAAAAGGTCTTATTGTTGTAATGATTTGTACATGTGAAAATGCTTGTTCCACTTTTATGAGCTTCACTTCATTTTGTCAAATGATACGTACTGTGAAGTCCAAGATCAACTGAGTAATCCCTGTAATGGAAAAAAAAAAAGAGAGAAAAACCTGCTTTCATATCATATGCCAGTTAAAGCACAATTCATGTCAGTAAGAAAAAAACCATGTTTTTTAACTCACTTGGCCTGACAGTGGGCAGCAGTCATCACAAAGTCCTCACTGACAATGAATCCATCACAGTATCTCATGTCATTCGATGCGTCTCTCCATAAGCACCACGGATGGCCGGCTGTGTGGCACAGCTTCCCGACCTCCAATTATTCTTCCTGAATGAACTGGGGGGAAAGAAAAAAATCTAAACATAAGTCTTCAAAATCATGCTTTTCCACCCACAGGAGTTCATTTCCTCCTGCGCAGCACGATGCATTTCTGGATGAAAAATCACAGCGACTTCAAAATACAGTATATGCCCTTTGATCGTATGGCCTTTACATATTTATCTCCATAAAGCAGTTTGACATTTACTTTCATCTTGGTTCAATATTTGTTTACTGAACATGTTGGGACATTTTATTTGCAGAATTTCTAAACCTAATGTGTGTCAGGATCTTGGGTTATTTAAGATCATTTTTGTCCTTGCATTTTGATCATTTGTTTAGTTGATCTTTCTTTTTCTGCCTTTTTCTGCCTATTTAGATTATTATTATTTTTAAGCTGTTTATTTACTTGTGATAGGATCTCACTTTGAGGTTGTTATTCTTTGTATTTTGTTCATTTTTGTTCCTGTTATTAATTTATTTATCTTTTTTTTTTCAGTCTCCTGATTTATGTTTACTCCCTGCTCCTCTCCTGACTTTCTCTCTCCTTCTTCAGTCTACCTGTCCGGCCTCAACCCATTACCGCTCAGCCACCGGTTCTCTGTCCAGTAAACAAACTCCCTGTTTAAGCTCCTCATTGTTCAATCGCTAAGCGCTGGATTCTGCTGCTGCTGTCTCCCTCGTGGTTTCCCTTGCAGCTGTTTCTTGCCTCCAACGATGTATTTTTGCTCTCCCTTACTGTAATTTTATATATATATAAATACTCCTCAAAGTCATCTGTTGGCTGTATGCAACTGGGTTCATAACAAATCATGACATACTTTTAGAGTCAGGTAAACACAAGCTCTTTGACATTTCCCAGTATAATTGACACACTATCTACTTACAAAAACATATATATATATATTACCTTTTTTTTTAAATCAAATGACAAGAATTATCTTACCTGGACCAAACAACGTGAGCACAACCAACAGTACCACCACCGTGCTGTGGCTAAACATGATGCGGCTGCTGTCCAACTGAGCTGTAGAGTCAGATCTCTTTCCTGCTTTAGGGAGAGAAAGAAGTTCTTGCGTTGCTCATGTAGGCAACACATCGATTTTGCATAATGATGTGGCTTCCAGCGACCTTCTTGCGTAGGAAAGAAAGACAACAGTCTTAAAAGCATGACCTGATTGTGAATGTACACTTTTAGTCACTATGGTAATCATTATTGGTATACTGTTTAGTAACTTCTGTTTTTTGGGGCTTTGGGGCGCTTAGAGCTGAAAATGTGGACGTCTACGAAAGCACATTCATTCAAATGTCTTCTGAATGGGGCTGGTTTTATTATTATTATTATTTACTGACCTGATAAATAGAGGGATACATGCATTGGGGAAAAAAGTTGTTTTATTTATGCAGATCAATTTGCTTTTCTTCCTTTGAATTTTGAGTGAGTGTACCTGATTGTTAGGCTGTGAAATTGGAGAGAAAAGAAACCCACATCAGCCACTTCAAGATCCAGCACTATTAAAGAAAAAGAAAAAGAAAAGTTACTCTCAAAATTACTTCTGAGTGGTTTCATGTGAAGAAAACTAAACAGAAATTAAACAGATAACAGAGGTGAGATGAGAGAGTGAGAAGTCGCCTGGGAGATTTAGGTAGATTGAATCCTTAGAATTAGTTGCATGATGACAACAAACATGTTTTGAGTTTTAAAAGCGCGGTCACCATCTGACTGCTGAAATGTTTGATTTTTCTAAGTACAAAACTAAGTTGCATATTTTTGAAGATAAAGATTTTACACAGAATGTTTTATTATCCTGTCTTGCATATTTTAGAAGTAAAAAAACAAACAACAAGAGTCAAATAACCAATGCACTATTTTGTACAGGTATTGTATCCTAAATACTTTGCCCTGGACTGCCATTTCCATAAATTTGCAATGGATGAAAAACCACTTTTTAAAAATGTCAGTGCAAGTTACCTTGTAATTGACTCAAATAGCGTATGCCTCAGGATGAATCAGACCGACTCAGTGAGCTGTAATATGGCTGGTCATAATTTATTCACCAGCGCTTCTGTGGTATCACTCGCCAGATTCAACAAGCTCTGTTGACATTTCGTGATCAAAGCTACGGGTTTCTAAGGGGAGACTCTGTGTCTGTCATTCACCCTCCAAGGTAACATTATTCTGATGTTATCATGTCATAAGACAGCAAATAAAAATATAATTTATTTCAAAGTGTGGTTTGTGGAACTTGAGGTGAAATCTGACCCATGGAACTACAGGAATGAAGAAATGCTTAGAATCGAGTTGCAAAAGAAAAGGAGTTCAGGCCGAACGGGGCAGATTTTATAAATTACAAGGACAGAGAAAGTGTTGTTCTCTCAGGTCGGGAACCAAACCTCAATCACTTTTTATTAGAAAAAGTATTATGTAGTCGAGCGTATTGATAGCTCACAATTCAAAAATGATTTGTGATTTCAAAGGAAGTTAAACGTTGTCGCTAGTTATCCAAGACTCTTCAGGGAGTAGATGTTGATGACTGTGAGCAGGAAGGATCTCCTGCAGCAGTCTGTGTTACTACGATGCTGAAGAAGCCTCTGACTGAAGACATCGATGTTGTACAAAAGACTGATGAAGTGAATCCTCAGGGTCAGCCAGAATGTTTTTTTTTTGTTTGTTTTATGATGAATCCTCCGTGGCACAATCATTTCCAGAGATTTCACAGTGAAACCATCACCATGGATAAACTATTTAAGTTTAACCATGGTTAAGTAGGCTTTGATGCTGCTACTTAAATAGATGATTGACTAAGAGATCACACTGTCCAACAACCACTTCCCACATTGTGAATGTCAGAAGTATCTTGTGAAAAAACAAAGAACCTACATTTCTCCAAGAAGTCTTCTTCTTAAAAATGGCTTCACTGTTTTGTCTCCAGTCCAGTCTGTTGTCCAGGTGAACACCAAGGTATTTAAACTCCTCCACCACCTCTGCTTCTTCTCCCTTGACGTACCTGGTGTTTGGTCGACAATTATCTCATTTTTGTTCACACTGAGGACGAGGTGATTGCTTCACACCACGCCACAGCACGGTTCACCAGCTCTCAGTTCTCAAGAGCTTGACCGTCTCTCATACACCCAACCATTACGGAGTCATTTGAGTATTTCTGCAGATGTCAGGAGTCTGACTTGCACTGGAAGACTGAGGGGTGCAGAGTGAAAAGAAATGGTGAGAGTACAGACCCTGCTGCTGCTCCTGTACTGCGGACCACCTAGTTTGACACACAGCTTGACACAGTTCAGCCTCAAACTGTTTGTCAGGTAGTGATTGATCCAGTTGGATGTCAAGGCCTCCACCTCTGTCTCTTGGAGATTTAGACAAAGAAGATCAGGCTGAATTGCATTAAATGCACTGGATAAATCAAATAACTTGATCCTCACGGTGCTGCTTGCTGTGTCCAGATGACAGTGGGTTTGTTGAAACGGTTATATGATGGCATCTTCAACTCTGCCTCCACATAATTCTTTGCTTACCCAGTTACAATTAGGCTCTACATGGTCTTCATATTGTGGGACATAAGGGCAACAGCTCTGATTTATTTGGTACTGGATCCAGCCAGGATGTCGTTCACAACATTGGAACCTTTTTCTGGGTCAACTTAAGGTGATGTAAAATCCCACAGAGCTCCTCTGCACAGGCCTTCAGGACTCTGGGGCGCTCATTCCATCTCGACATGCAGCCTCGGCCTGCAGTTCAGTTTCTCCAGGGAGCAAAGCGATCACCACCATCTCCTGATTTGAAGACAAACATGTAGACGCAGAAGGATCCGTGGCTCACGGAAAGTCCTTTCACTTCCAGGGGTCTCAATTTCCTTTTCTTGTGGGGAAACCGTCCTGCAACTTTTCCACGCGTCTCTGCTTCAACACACCCAAATCAAGCAACAATTAGGTCATAAGGAGGAATCTGAAACCATGCATCTTTTCTTTCCACAAAGTTGCTTGTTGAGTTCTATCACGTCAAAGACTCTGACCGTATCATGGGAAAAACAATCCGAGGAGTATGGATACCTTAGCACTGGCTGCACGATGAACGTGTGATATACTTCAGATCTACGTAACCAGAAGATCTGAAGTATTGAGGCCACTGTTGGCTGTAACTTCCTTTTCATCTTTTTGGCAGTATGATCAAACGTGAAGGAATGCATCTTACTAACCACAGTGTATGAATATGTTTTTTACATCGCTTCCTATGTCTAGACACAAGTATTTTCCCTTTATATCTTTCTCATAAACCTTTATGTAATTGTTTTAGTGAAGCAGAAAAAAAAAGGTTTTAATGTGTTTAAAAAAGAAGAAAGGAGGGGGCAAAAGGAGTTGTGTAAGCAGGTTTTAGGACGTGAGCGCCTGGAGTCCAGGGCTGTAATGGGAATCACAGAAGGACTTCCAAAGAGAAGCTTGTTTGGTAGAACAGGGGTCTTTACCGCTGGCCCATCTCTTTTATTAGGAACACGGGGCTGTCGAGAGTGGCTGGTTTATCCATTGGACATACCAAAAAGGTAAAAGGAAATGTGATAGTGGCTATTAATCAAAGCAAAATTACATATTTATTAAGAAGAAAGAATGATAACAATAAAACCAATGGACAGAGAAACAGAACTTCCCAGAACAGTTTCAATAGATCAAGCCGTGTCTGTGACTGAAAACGCACATGTTGGACGACCTGTGCTGACGTGATACCGACTGGATTATTTTGCAATCGTCCTGATATCATCTGAGCTTTATCTCTTCTCAAAAATGACCCCAGCTTCAAAAGTTTACTATAAAAAAAACAAATTACAGCATCTGTGGAGTTATCGCCACTGAACTAACCTAGAAGACATAAAAAGCAGAGGCAAAACAAACACTTATCTCATATTGACGAAATGATTACGGTTAACTTACAACCACCTGCAAAAGATAGCAAACCTGCCGTTCTGAGAATCATAAAATCTAAAAAGTTACATTACGCTTCATTGCGTAATAACCTTCCCATGACCCTTTGAGAATTTTATTCAATGAGATTTTACGCAGTGAGTAAATGCTCATGTGACTTGGTTCTTTAGTGAATAAAATGCAAATACTTTACTACACAAACGTTTCATAGTTTTCTTCCAAATAATATTCCACGAAATCGGGAAAACACTCGGCTTCAACAACTACCTCTGCGGACGGCCAAGTAACTGCGAATGTGATAATTCTACACAGAACTCTATAATGTTTCTATAATTTACAACGTTTGACAGAATGAGCGAATTTGCTGCCCTCATTTCAGGCTTGATCTCGACACTCATCAGAGTTCAGCTGCAAAGGAAGCGGCTCAAACAACTTGAGCACGTATGCATGTGGTTAAACAGAACGTAGTGAAGCAACTTATCAGCATAAAGATGAACAGATATAGCAGCAGTTTTTCAAGATTTGAAAATCTAGGAATCCTTAATGTGGATTGTTGCATATTTGCTCTTTAACTAAATAAGATGAATCGTATGACGAAATCTGGCGCCTGGTAACGTTGCAAACAAAAGATAAGTGGAAATTCTTATGAAGAGGCTGAAACAAACATACCACAATATCTATATTAATAAAAGCAGTAAAATGATCACGTCTATTGCAAAGAGAGCTTGATGTGTAACGTGCTCTAGGTGGAATAAGGCTCTGAGCTGAAGAAATCCACACATTCACACTCCAATTTGTGCATCGGCTGGAAGACCAAAATATTTTTCCTTCTTTTTCCAGGATGCTTTCCGAATGCGAATGCAAAGTATACCTACTAAACCATCAAAGAGAAGTGCTGACAACATATTTAGTAACAAGTGTGGAGGAAGGTGAGGACCAATGAGTCACTGCTCAATGTAAGAAAAAACAACTAAGTGGTCAGAGAAAAAAAAAATAATTTAAACATGAGTCTGTCTAAAAATACTAAGATCAGAGATGAGAGTACAGTATGCAGTGCCATCTTCATAATTTCCCTTGGGTGGCCCACACACATTTGAAGCACTGTGCAGAAACAAGTCTCATATAGAGCCTTTTATGAAGTTTATAAAATAAGTCTAAATCCTTCATAACAGTGTTGAAACTGAGGAGATCTGAGGCGCATGAACGATGTTATGCTGTTTGATTAACTGAGATATCAGTTCCCTGAACTAGCTAACCGTGAGTTTCATAGCTCAGAGGCTATCTAAGGTCCTGCTGTTTGTGGCAGTGTCACCAACACACACTCTCTGGCAACAAATACTGGTTAAGAATTGGATGTCACCTATCAGCAGTGAGTGATCAAACCAGTGATCACCAGAAAGAGGTGCCAGGTTTTTATGGTTGTGTAAGACCTTGCAGCGCTTTACTGAGGCCGAATTTTGTTAAATATTTTAATTGTTAAGCTGCAAGTCGCATAATTCGTCATCAGTCATAAATAACTCCTTTTATAAGGGTTAACGTGATTATTTTGGTTTTCATTTATATCATCTTTAGGATATTTAATTTCCTTTTGTTTTACATTTTTTTAAAAATGAAAAAAAAAATTTACAAAATCAGAAAGGAAGTCAAAATTCAAAGCTCCAACTAAGGCAGCTATTGCATACATTTGATTCACTGAAACCAACACTTAAGAATAAAATAAATCATAAATATTCACACATCAGGAATGCATGCATGGTAATACAATTATTTACTGTTTGTACTTTTCCAGGGGTAGATTTAGGAATTTAACATATTTATGTAGCCATGATTAAAACATTAGAAATAAAGAAAGTTTCTAAGAAACTTCTCATTACCACCATAGAATCTGTGACTGACTGGTGGTATGAGGTTTTTGATTAAATTTGATCCACTTTTCTTTGACATCAGTATCAGTAAAGATGTGATGTATGGTGCTTTGAGAGCACCGTACATCACATATATGAGAGTCATGTTAAATATACCATAGCTGACCATTATGGATGTGGAAGTCTTTCAGTCATAACATGGTTCTTAACAAGGGCATTAAAGAAAGGAAAAGAAAAAACAAAATGAAAGCTTTTGACTGAGCTTTGAATGGCATAAGTTATGTCAGCGCTGTGGATATTTTTTTGTTCTGCTTGAATCTTTTCAATTCAAAAAACATATGCTGCGTCTCCACTGTGGAGATGGAATTCATATTTAGATGTATCACATTTAAAGCCGTATAATAAGAAGACAGGAATCCCATCAAAACGGGCCACATTTTTGTCGGAAAGTGATTCGGCCACAAAGATTCTGTGTCTCAAGCTCCTCCGCGCGGTCGCTAAAAGACAGCCTATTAAAACCGAGGAATTGCAACAAATCAAGCCGTGATTGGTGAATGACCTTATGTTTCATCACAATTACTTGTTTCTTTGCAGTGAACTGTCTCCTTAAAAAGAAGAAGAGCATCTTGACTTACCAGAAATTTAACAAAAGACTATCGCGGTTTAATTTCCTGTTACCTTAGTTTCCTAACTCACTCGCATGCTCTCCTTTTAGTTTGATCCAAATCGAAATCCCTCAGGAGCGATGTGGGGCAAGCAGCTCGAAACTTGCTCTGATGACTGACGCTGGTTTTGATCCCAAGAAACACCAAAGAATGGCTTAGGTAAATCAAAACGTGTGTTGGACTTTCTGACTGATTGAAAGAGGCCCTCGCAGGCTCACAACAGAAAGAAAAAACTTGATCCATATGGGAGGAATTTGTTGGGGGAAAATTAAAATCAAGCCATGTGGAGTTTTAACAAAATAATGCGCTGCCACCAGTGACATAAGCTCATCCGGAGGCGATGGCAGTAGTGAGAACACTGTGTAGCAAATGAAGGAAGTGTGAAAAGCAGCTGTTTTCTTACAGATTATTTCTGTTTCGTTATATTCAAATGACTGATGTCATAACAGAGAATTTTTTAAGGACACAAATATTATTTCAAGACACAATTCACCCTACTCCTACTCCGGTCTTTGTACTCATAGCACAAAGACCGGAGAAGGTTTCAAATAACAAGGTTAACATAAGTAAGAGTATAACTTATGCGAGTGAATTAAGAGCACAGCAGACTTTTCAGAAAAGTGTATTACCAGCAGCTGCTTAAGATTTATGAGATAAGCTGTTGTCATTGTGTCCTGGATTTCTTTATAAGGTCATGTGCTGCCACAAATCTCACAGGAAGTCTGTAAGTACAATGTGCATGAAATAGGTACCCATGACGTTCCTCTTTGGGTGAACCTTTAAAGTAAAGTGTAAGCTAAACTCTTTTAGAGATTTCAAATCGACCTATTCTGGAATAATAATTTACATGGGTATAAGACGCGACTGAAAGTATCTCATGTATTTTCTTTGTTTTTATCAGCTTTTTGACAGGCCTATGGATCTACTAAGATTGGAAGACATGTAAAGCTTTACTGTCAAAGTTGTCAGAGCGTGGGAACGTACACAACCCTCTCTCTATTGAGCAATGCTCAATCATAAAGATCTTTTGTGTTGACATAGTGAACATTAAGATTGACGGGGTCAAAGGAAACCAGACGAACCTCGCATGTGCATTTCTGAATACAGAACTTCAGCGCTCAATGTCTCCTCATCGGTCCGTCTCTGCGCAAAGATCTAGTGTTCTGCCCACAGGGAGCGCCTCTGAAATACGAGTGGACTGGTCAACCAGTGCGGAAAGAAAACCAGGCAGATGAAAAAGGTGCTGTGTAGGTTTTCACTGAAGTGCAAACGGGGTTGGTGAGAAAGCAGCATGCAACAAATACACTAGGCCTTTTTGTGGTGGGGCAAATTAGGAGTCGGATAGACGGTGAATGGGCTGTACCTTTACAGCGCTTTGTGAAGCCTAGAGACTGATGAAAAGTTGATTGTTATGGTGCATTAGTGTAGCTTTTTCATGCAGTTGTAGCGGATTGAACTGGTTTACACTTTTTCAGTTTGAATGTAAGCGAAGCAACAACAAAAAAATCGGAGAGACATGATGTAAATTTGGGTTGACATTGGGTTTAGGTAAAGGTTATGGTTAGCGTGAGGCTATGTGGTTTTGACTGCCAAAGAGACTGCTTGAGTGTGACTTTGATACTGTGTTTATGAATTAGTCTTGTTCATTATAGAGGCACCTTACCCATCCAATGCGTTTTGTCAGTGTCTAATTCATATATACGCACAATTTGATTCAGACCACACATGTACACTTATCCAGAGATCACCTCTGTTTTGATATTCAATGAAAGCTTCTTATAAAAGACATTGATGACACGTGAAAAAGATCTTCTCTCATCTGTTTGTGCAAAATAGGAATACCTGCACCATGAATGGTTTGTACTGGCGCCAGGTTTCGCATTGCCCCATTCCCTTTATGCAGGAAGCCTTTTCTAGATTGGTCCCAGCAGATGGGAAATGACATTGGTATTCCGAGTATTTGGCAGTGACTAGGGGAAAGAAGAAGCAGGTATTTGGAGGTATTTTAATCGTGAGAGTAGATCAACAGAATGTGGATAAAGAGGAAGAGGGTGAGAACAATACACAGTGTATCTTTAGACTGTTCTGGCCCACTTTACACATGGCCTGTTTTTGCCATTGAAGAAGAATTTTAAATGTAGAAAACAGATGAGCTCTTCTTATCTAATGATTCCCGACAGGTCAGATCAGTGCATGTATGTGCTCAGGCTGTACGGGACTGTGTGGGGACATGATTTGTGTGTGGTTTTATGCATTTTTATGATTAACATTTTCTTCCTGCCACCATGGTTCTCTCTCTGGTGATTTTTCTTCAGCTGGAAATAAATAAGCCCTCTTGATACTCCTTTAAGGCTGTGATTATTACTGGATATTTCATGGCTTAAGCACAGAAGTGAGTGATAAACCTCCCAGAATAGTTCTTATTTAGTTTTTGATCATCAACAAATGGGCTTTTATTGTCAGTTCAACATCCCAATGTCTGGCTTTATAGTTACCACAAAGCAATGCCGCACCATTGACTTGCAGCTCTAAAGCAACTGCAATGCAAACTAGGACCATTTAGAAAGACAAAACCGAAAATGTTAGAAAAAACATCATTGTTCCGGGAAAGTAAGCTTTTTCATTTTTGTTGAGGAGCTGAACAAGTAGGAAGATAAGAATAGAGGGAAGTATGACTTGCAGACAATGTGGAAATAATAAATCTATAACTATAACTATATATATATATATATATATATATATATATATATCATTTTTAATCCAGTAAACATTAACATTCATTTGCTTACCTCAGTGATTCATGTCTAAGAAAGTTCTACTTTCGGCAGCAGTTGTACGGTTTTCTTTTCGAGGTCTTGGAGGTAATCTCTGGCTTGTGACGTGGCCAAACACATGGTGAAATGATGCACAATCATTTTGAAGATAAATGCAATTCCAATTGTGTACGAGCCAATCACTAGTTTATCATTCTGAAGTCAAATACCAGTTTGAGATTAACAAACAGCTGCACAGCTTTTGCATGAACCAGACTTTACTGTACAACCACAAGCTTTAGTGTATATTTTTGTGGATTTTATGTGAGAGACCTTCACAGGGTAGAACATAATTGTCAAGTGAAAGGAAAACAATACACATTTTCCATATGTTTTCATTGAGAAAAACTGATAAAAGTCTGTGCACCTGTCTTCAGCCAGCATGAGTCAATAGTTTGTAGAATTGCTTCACACTGCAACCAAAGCTGCAAGTATGTGGGGGTTGTTTCCACCAGGTTTGCACATCTCAGCTTATTCTTCTTTGATTTAATCAATACGTTGGCATGTGTCAGTGCATGCTTTCTTTGAGCTCTTGGTATTATGTCATCCTGCAGCAAATGGCCGTTACCAAGTCGTCGGTCACAGATTTTATCCTTTCTAGAGTAAGTGTGGGCTGAAGTGGCAAAAACCCCTTTCATTTCTTGAAATAGCTCAAACTCAGCCAGATAAGAAGGGGACTTTCCGTGAACAGCACCAGGTATTGCCAACATTTTTACAAATGTGGATTGGTGTGAACGATTTGAACGTAGCTCTGGCTGTATTGGCATTTGATTCGCTTCATCTGACAAAACAGACATGGCCGACAGCATTGTGTTGCCACCACTATGTTTTAGCAGAGGACTGTTGTATCCAGGGGGATTCACCGTGTTAGAATATAAGCTTTGCTTATAGGCTATGAAAATCCGGTGAGTGAAAAGTAATGAGGACACTAGCAACTTGTTGGATGGCATGGTAGTTTCAAAATGCAGCTTGTCGTGAAAATGAGTTCTTCTTTGACATACGTAGCAAAATCATCAAAGACTTGGCATGGAAATAATCTGTCATCTGATCAAAGATCCTCGAACAGCAGAAACTTTCTTGCACATACTACGTAGCTCTCAAGAAGTTCAGATGACTTTCAAAAGCACCTTGCAACTTGTGAAACAGTGGGCGTTTGACCATTTCTCTGTACTCTTACTCTCTGTGACGGTGCATTTTCTACTAAACAGGGTCCAGATCTCTTCCCATCAAGTCGGCTTTTAAATTTGAGCGTTAAATAGAGCCAACAAAGAACTTCTGAACCTTTAATCCAAGAATCAGTGCTGTGAAGTAACTTTCTAAATTTCAAACAAAACAAACTAATGAGGACACCAAGGCTTTGTTCAACAAGTGACCTCATTTCCCAGCCTGTTCCTGGAAATATGTTTTTTGTTTTATGTTTTTTTTAAAGGAACTTTGATTGAATTTTGCTGTTGTTAAAGTCTTTGCTATTTTTTGAAGGTTTTTTTTAAAGGCTCCAAAAGAGTCACGTTTTGTTGATCATGACTGATTTGTAAAACCGCACCGAGAGTGAATTATTCATATGTAAAATTACGTTATTTCTAAATTTCAGTTCAATCCAAAAGTTTAAACTTACTCACACACAACTTTTTAGCCTAGAATTTACATTTACTTGACTATATGAAAAGTGTTTTCCTCACAGTCCAACACTACATCATATCCTGATGCTAAACTAGCTCTAGGTTAGCTTTGTGTATCAAAATATTTGCGTGGTAAACAAAATTTGGAGAACGTTACAAAAAAAAATCTCCTAGCAAACACAAAAATATGCCAATCCTAACTGAGCTGAAACACATAATGTCTAGTTTGATTCAGACAAAACATGTTATCTCTGTTTTATACAGTGTATCTAAACACAATATATGAACTGTATTACATGCTGTGCAAGGTATTTTTTACTCTGGTCAATTTAATGACACTTCTTGAAGCAAAATCTAAAGAAAACAGGAAGAAATGGGGACTTGCAGCATATTCATATTTCTAGTATACTAGTCAATGCATTTTTACTTCTGCTGGCTTCTTGTTTGAAATCTGATGAGTCAGAGTGAGATAAACATGATAAAAACATCCGCAGTGAAGTTTCTTATTCAATTCTCCCTTTAAATAGGTTTCTGTCTTACCAGAGATGCATGTCTTCACAGTTGTACCACCATCTCCACTACGATGTGGAGATTAACACCGCAGGAAGTGGGTACTGATCTGTGCCTATTGCAAACACAACACACTTTGTAAGACAGATGTCAACTTGAAAAGTGGCAAGCATTTCCTACAATAAAAAAGAAAAAAATATACACAATACACAATGGCACGTGTCGGAATAAACCAACAATGTAGTTAAAAAAAAAAAAAAAGCCAAAAGAGAAGGCTGCACTGAATCAGTTCACACATTTTAATTTGAATAGAAACTGTTAAATATTTAACAAAAAAATTGGAAAAAACTTTCAGGTTTTGTGAAAGTATTAACAACCCCAGATCTTTTTTTTACATTGTGGCACATTACAATCGCTTACTATGATATGTTGTATTGGGATTTTACATGATAAATCAGTACAACATGCATAACTGGGATTTACAAAGCAAATATGAAATATGGTTTTTATTTGTTCTCAGCTGAATTGATACTTAGACCCACCTTTCAGCAAACTTGCAGCAACAAGTCTTTGGCGGCATTTGCCCATTTTTCTCTGTATGCTGCCAAATGAATGAAGAGTGTTTCCAAGCAGCAGTTTTTTTTTTTTATGTATCTGGATTTTGATCTGGACTTTGACTAGGCCGTGGGCACCTCTGACCAATTCTAAAGTCTTTTGCTGACTGTGAAATATATATTTTTTAATATTTTCTCCATTCAAGTTAGTATTAACTCTGTCCAGCTATCCCATCCAAAGAAAAGAGTGACAACTTGATGAAGTAATTGTTTGAGCTGTATTTTATGTAGGTATAAAAGACTTAATTCTCAGTCACAATTTTCAGATTTCAATTTGTGAAACATTTTGATAACCCTGAAATGTATTCCTTCCACTCTGCAATTTTGCGCTGCCTCTTGCCAGTCTTTGAAATTAATCCAGATAAAAACATCCACATTTATGATTCTCACTGTCGCGTGAGAATATGAAAAGAGTTCCACTGGCATGATTACTTTTGCGAGGCAAAGCTGCAAACCAACCAAACAACCTCTAAGCAAGATAACAGGGCTGGTTGCACGTTTGCGTCAGAAGATAAAATGCAAGTACAGTGTTTCTCCATTGCATGCTCACATTTACGCAGCATCACGTTTCGCTGTATTTCAGTAGAAGATGGTGCTTCAGGGTTCAGCACAATGTCAAAGGTCAAGCCGATAGCCATGTAGGATCGAACACTGTAGTAGCTTCAACAAGCAGGCAACGAACAAACGCCTTTTCCTTTTTGGCTAACTCGTGGTACATTTGGTTACATTAAAGTCATCACTATTTAAAGGATGCTTTTGGTATCCTGCATGTCTTCTGCTGATGATCCTACATCACTGCTCAGTTTTGTCCAGGAAGAAATTCCACTTCAAGCCGTAAGCTTAACCTACGTTAAAAGAGCTATTTTTGTCTTCAAGTTCCCAGGCTTTAGTTTAGACATAAAAACAATTATTGTGATTGTTTTTGGCATCATGATGCAATCACAGCCTTATCGCCTCTTACTCATTTACCATTAGAGCATGAAAATGATTCAATCAAATATATTTGCTTTTGAAAGGTTCTTCAGCACAATCTAAGGAGGGCATCACTATGTGAGTTTTATCAAAGAAGAAAGTTTAAACCTAACAAAGGTTTTAGCCTATAAAGGGTAAACTTTAATAGTCAACTTTGTTATATTGTTTGGTACCTTTGAACAAAGGGTTCCTTTGGATTTATTAAAGAAGGTATGTCATGCAAAGTCCGCCTTTTAAAAATACATTTTTGTTTGGTACTTGAAGGCGCCTGGATTGCAGAAAAGTTTAGTTGACTGTTGCCTGTTGCTGCATAAATATCTTTATATTCTGCTCGGGGACACAGTTTTCTCTTCTCGTGCTCTTCTTTTTTGTCTACTCCCTAGTAATGTTTTTTTTGTTTTGTTTTTTTTTTTTTGTCACAGTATTTTCTGTAGAATTGCTAAGGTCACAGACTTCCAGCTAGCCACTTTTGCAAATCAAACATTTTCATTTCTCAGTGATTTTTGGAGTCCAAGTTCAAGGATGCCAAAGCTACGAGTGGACAAGTCAAAACGTTTGGTTATTGGGTGTATTATCCCGCAAAATGTATTACACTCTACTGAGCCCCTGCACCAGATTGCTGAAACACTTGTCCTTGAAGTGCTTCGTGCAAACAAAAAGGACTTTTCCCACTGGTGTGGGTACATTTCCAAGAAAAATAACACTTAACCAGGCACTTCAAATCGGTTCTCCACCAGTATCCAGAAGGATTTCTCAAAATACTTCATCTGATTAAGAAGTGAGGTCTCTGTCTATGGAAATGAAAGACACAGCATAGCTGCAAATATGACAACAATGTGCTTTATTTTAGACATGGATTTATTGTGTGTTGATATGATGTCCTGCCCATTGTCTTGGTTGTTTTGATGGCAGTAACACTGTGCCTCATGTTAGGGCTGTGTGCTCTCTTTTAGCTATTTGACAACAAAACCCTCTTTACCACAACTGAATGATTTAAATGTGAAAAGGGAGGATTTTGGTTTTAGAATAGTCACTTTGAGGCTATTCTAAAACCATAAAAGCAGTGATGTGGCTTTTAGGATGGATTCATGGAGCAAGTTGTCATGTACAGTAGAAGCAACTCAAATCAGTTTTCTGCTTAAATCGGCTGGGTAGCATTTAGGGAGAATCTAATTTAATTTGCTTTCCTGCAGACCTTCTTGGGTGTGTTGAACAAGGGAAACACCTAAAAGCCTCAGGACACTATCCCCCCCGAGGCCCAACATTGAACACTTCTGTCAAAACATGATATCAAACCGTAAAAGTCAAACTCTGCGGGGCATCGCGAAGATACAAAAAGAGCGATTCATCCAGAGGTCATTTCACAACATTCAGTTTATATACTGTTGTAGCAACTGCAAAAAAATCATATTCAGAAGACTTTAGGAGTCTGGAGCGGATGGAATCGTATTCAACACAAAAACAATGTTTTCCAACTCCAGTTGCAAAAACATTGCGTAAGTCTCCCTGATGATGTTGTGAAAACAGATACCATGCTGAATATTTTCTCTTTTGAGTCCAAACGCTCACTGCTCCAGACAGATGGGTACCCCACTACAAATTAATCCCTTTGCCATGTGAGTCATGTGGACTCCTTTGCGAAGCGAAAGAAACCTAGTCGGGGGCAAAGCTGACTGAATGTTGTGTTGTGGTTGGTAGCTGCGGGGTAAAACGCATTTCGTCTTTCACTTTCGATGTCTATCAGTTTGCCTCTTACAGAGCTTAACGTCCCTTCCAAAAGGGGATCGCGTACACTCACTAAGTCTGACAGACAAGCTGGGATTAATGTTGTTTTACTAAACTTTCATACGTCCGCAAGCCACTAAGCTAACCTCTCCGGAGGAAGCTGGGGAGCCTGTTAGATCTATTGAAGCTACAACGTAAATAACACTCAGAATTTATGTGAAACAATACCCAAGATCTCCAAAGCAACAAGAAAACAGTGCACAGCCTCAGACATATTTATTACTACTCTGGACCAGTTTTAATCTGTCTGTGATAGAATCGTTGAGTTTATTTTGTACAGAAGCCACCGTCTCTGTTATCAAGTCTGAGATCTATTTGTCTGATGGTAATGGCCTTTCACGAATGCTTTCCTCTCCCTCGGAGGTCCAGATAATGCATAACGGTCCCGTAAGTTTACTATTATGGGGACACTAGGAACTCATTGATGCTTTAAGTAATCTTTAGAGAAACGGTGACTCCTGAATCCTGCAACAGAAGGCACAGCAAAAGCTGTCCATGGCAACGAAGTGAAGCATACCTAACACATCTCCGAGGGCCCATTTCAAACAGAAATTTCAACAATAATACTTTTTTTTTTTTTTTTTTCCTTTTTAAAGAGGCCTGTCTCGTGTTCTTTGCTTCTGTTTCAAATGTGCTTTTGGCATGCCAGACAGCCATGAGCGAAAAAGATTTCCATCGGCTTTCTGCATTCAAAAGGGCAGTAAGACCTCTGGTAAATCTGGAAAACAGCCAGATGACTCACGGACCACATGATGCTCGGATTGTAAATCTCAAACTAAATTCCCTGACTTTTGTTTTCCTCAAACTGGTCATGAATAATATATCGATGTAAAGGTGACTGGGAGCGTAGCCATCTATAAAATGATCAGAAGGGTCAGGAGACTTACATGGCTGTAAGGAGAACAGTGTCTGCTTGAGGCGGTGAGGTGTTTTTTTGTTTTGTTTTAGTAGATGTCATGCATGTGTGTTTTTTTTTTTAACCGTCTCACAGACTGGAGTGAGCTTTGTCTACTTTTCTGTCTCGGTAGAACCAAGGGATGATCTACGCGCACTTTCATGTATTAGTGAAAGCATGAAAGCTGTATAAATTTCCTTTTACTTTCTTTCCTTTATGACCTTATGCATGTCATTGTTTTTCATCTTTTTCTGTTCGAGAAACAAGTTCACTTTAACTCTGAGTGAACAAAATACCATGAAACGTTACCAACTAGACAAAGGCACGAACACAAACATCAATAAAGCAAACACGTGTGTCAAACCCGAGGCCTGTGGGCCAAATCTGGCCCTCCATAACTAATCCTGTGGTCCTCCAGACGCTGGTGAGGTCTGTCAGAGTCATTGTTGGAGCATGTTTTGCCAAGTATAGTCAGAAGTTTACATACATTGTGGTTTAGATTGATTGGTCGTGTAATGTTAGAACTGTGGTAAAACATGTCATCTTGGTCTGGGCTGTATTTAGACAAATGTGTGCCAAAATTTGAATATTAAAGAAAACAGAGTCAAACAAGAACTTCCATATGCACTTCTTGCTGAGATATAATTAAACTTTTCTTAACAGACACATCAAATTAATGTATTTTACATATAAAAACAATCACAAAATAATTGCAAAAATGAGTATTTGTACGATTTTTTATTTGACTGAGAGAGGCATAAAGAAGAGAGAAAATCAGACTGAAAGAAAAGATGCAATATAGCAAAAATTACTACCTCTGGAACAATAAAAAAAGATCTTTAGTAATAGTTTTGCTACCTTTACTACTTTAACTGGCCATATTACATCATTTACTACTTTCTATGAGAATGACAAATCTCTGGGAATGACTTTATAGATATCGAAAAAGAAAAGAATAAAGAAACACGTGACGTCTTTTGTTTGATGTGAGAGACACTAAAAGGAAGTGACTCACTTACTTTTAGCGAGACACTCGATAACTCCCTCTGGATTATTGCAGTTCATAGATCTATCAAATCCCCCCATAAATTGTTGGGACTTCTCCAGAACACTTATTACAACCAACTTAGTCAGATATAGTATAATAAATGTGTCATGTGCCCATTTCAGAACAAAGTATCCACACACACACACACACACACAGGGTTTCTGCTGAAACTATATCCCTATTTTTTTTTTTTTTAGGAGTCAGCATAAATGTCAACATATCCCAACTCAGACTATGCAACACACTTTAAAACCATCACCATAGAGCAAGCTATGAGAATTCCATGTATACATTTCAGATGATGAACTTCTTACGTTTCAGACATTACCTCCCTGAGCTCTCCGTCTGCTGAGCTGTGCACCTTGAAGAACAAGATGTATTGTGTCTGGTTATAATCAGAAATGAGGACACAATGGAAGGAATGCAGCAGAGTCTGATCTCTCCGGCAGACATGTGTGCCATGGAAGCGAAGGTGAACTCGGGTGTCGAGTTTTGCAGCAGGAGTGACTCAGTGGCTCATGGGTGCAATTAAACAACGCTGTTCCGTTTCAAGCTGAATGAAGGGAAACATCCCAAAATTTCAGGGTGTACCGAACACAGAGGCTTAGCTGTCAAATGAGATTCAGCTTGCTGACTGGTGTCACGCTTTCATGCTGTTTCTTGGTATTAGGTGTAGAAAGAAAAGGTTTTCCTTTTAGATTCAAATGTAGACCTTGGTCAATGTGAGATGTCAGAGCAAATTAAAGAGGCCTCTCTCTCTCTCTCTCTCTCTCTCTCTCTCTCTCTCACTCTTGGGCTCGCATGAAAATGGCATTTTCATGTGCAGAAAAAGACCAGTTGAAAGAAGGGCCTCTTCACACATCAAGTCCAATATCTAACCTCATGAAGCACGTCATTTATTAACTTTTGCATCTCAGATTCTTTTGAATCTGAATAATATCGATCCACAGAATGACAAAAGATATGTGCTTCATTCTGGTTTATTAAACTTTCCATCAATTGGAACCAGAGCGTCGGTTTGATGGCCGAATTTGACTTTCACTCCTCTTTTTTTTTTTTCCAGCACCGAGGCCACTTTATATTTGGAAAACGCCAAAGAATGGCTTCGGTCCACTCCAGCTCCCGCCGACTGTTTAATAATCTCTGTTGGTGCGAGCAGCCCTCTCATATCCTTGGATATGATTATTGCAGGGAGCACGCAAACACCAGCCAGGACAGGAGGCTGTTTTACAGGTGGAGTCGAGCTCCATTCCATAACCATGATCTTGATTTCCAGGATCGTGATGTGCCCATAAACGCTGCTAAACAAATCACAGACTTGTTTCAGGGAATACTGTTAAGAGCAAGTGGTGGCCTCCGCAGTGACCAGACTTAAACATCATCAAGTCTTTATGAGTTATTCGGCAGAGAGTGCACTTTCACACCATCCCTTGTGAAGCAGTTTTTTTTTTATAATATTCGTACTGAACTCATCTTAGCCAAGAAATTGCCTCTCTTCAAAAAGATTTTACACTACTTTGCCAATATTTACACAATAATTTTATTATTATTCTGAACTTCCCAAGTTATATTTATGTTTTTGTTGTTTGTTTGTTTTTTTTTGTTTTTTGAGATCAATTGGATCGTAAGACGTGGAGAAGTCAGGAGTCTCGTTAAATGTTGGCCTCCTGAAACATAATGACAATAATCGGCGTTAAAGCTTTGAATTTAGTTTTGGAGAGAGAAATAGAAAGATCATAGATATTAATATCAAGATTTGCTCTGACCTCTCCGCTAGCTTTGCACCAAGAAAGCCAAGCAAAACCGACGCCATGACTTAAAATATTTTATGAGGGATGGATTGACATTTAATGAAAGGCTTTTTTGTGAGACTCTGAGGGCAGACGCTGGAACTTGGCAGAAGAGTCTGTTGTGGTTTCAGTGTCCAGTTCAACAACCATTAATGCTGAGTCTGTATTTGTATTAGTACTGATATAATGACACTGCGGCTGTTCATTTTGAATAGTATGGAAAAATAAGCTCAGAGCAAAGAAAGCCATAGTAAGCGTTTTTTTAAGCAACTGAATTCTGCGGAAAGGTTATGAGGTCTATTAACCCTAAATTCACAAACCCAACATTACATTTTTTTTGTTCATTTATCTTTTTTTTTTTTTTCAATGAAACAAAATTCATATGTGTAATGAGGTCATGTCTCTTTTTGTCCATCAGTTGTCTTTGCTTGATTAAATTTAATTTAATTTTAAATAAAATATAAAACCACTCTTAGAAACATGTTTGTCTTTCTTGAGTTCCCAGAAGCGTCTCTGAGGAAAACTATGGCTCATATGGTTCAGAATCCTCTTTATATGAAAGACCATGGCCCGAGAGATGAGTTTGGAAGTGACAAATACATTAAGCGCCATCGTTCCTCCACTCTGCAAATAACAAGGCGACAATTCTCATCAATAAAAACGTGACTTTTTTCAGCATAAAGTCTCCAAAAGCTTTCCACTGAATGCAGGGAAACCTGAATGCAGGGAAACCTGCATTCAGTGTAAGTTTGTAAATCTTGTGCATCTCCTTGAATTGGCTTTGCTTCACAATCCCTTGTAGGTTGTGGCTACGTTGCTTGTGCACCTTTATCCTTACGCACATTTTCCGTTCACTCCGTTAAACGCAGCTACGTATCCCTGGTGTTCTTGGGTGCTGAGCGCTGCAAGGCTTATGCCCATCTCAACATTATAACTTCCTTTTAATTCCAGATGACAAATTAGCACACATATCCACCACACACACACACACACACACACAAACACACACATGTTTGCATGACTATCTTTGTGGGGACTTTCCATTAACTTCCATTTATTTCTACAGCCTAAACCTTACCCTTATCCTAACCCTGTCCATAACATATCTAACCCTAAGACTAACCAAAACTCAATTCACACTTTAGTCCTAAATCTAAACCCTGACCCAAAAACAGAGCAGTGGGTTCCCACAACATAGTATGTGTCAGGAAAATGGTCCCTACAAGGTATTACGAATAAATGCACACACTAAACAGAAATAAACACGTGCAATATTTAACTCAGACAGTACTGATTCCATATAAAACATTTTAGGAGAAAGTCTTGTTTTTATTTGAACTATTGAAATAAATTACATTTTAAATGATTTTGTCAATTCATCAGGATGAACCTGCAGTATAAACTAGTTAAAATTCCTGTAAATCATATTGTGATCCTGTCTGTGAATGACAAGCTGTAATAGAACAAGTGGAAATGCAAGTAGGAACTGTTTTTTGAGCTCGGCCCAACTATTCGCCTCGGTAATAAAAACCATACTGACCAGAGAACTGTTCTTCCAGATGTATTAGGAGCCATTTGAGAGCACCTTGGTTGTGGACAAGATGAAGCAAATGATGGATGAGTTTTGGCTCTATTTTCAGCCTAATGTCTTTTCTGTGCCACGTTTTCTTCACACCATATTTTGTCCCACGCAAAGAGTTGCACTGTCCAGTGGCCAGAGTGCGAGAATGAGAAGTCAAAGAAATTTATGGACACTGCAGCACTCCTATAATCATTCCAGTTACTTTTCACTGTCTGCAGCTTTGTTTATCAATTCCCTCCAGACAGCTGATTCAGATTTTCCACAATGCATTATTTTTATTTCTGTGGGTTGTTGTTTTTTTTTTCTTTCACTCCAGAAAATCCCAAATCTTTAGGAGAGCATTACAACTGAAAACCTTCACGTCAACTCGAACACGCAACGCAAAGAAAAGCAAAGATGTCAGTGCCACTAGCACAAATCCCACTTCATCGGATATTTCATGAGTCTTTTACTCTAAAAGTCTAAGACACACTTACTGCTTGGAGCGTAGCTGGTAACAAACACCTCTGGTTATTCTCCAGTCTAACGCCACTGAACAGCAGGAGATGACATCAGCAAAGCCTACATGTCATAAAAAAAAAGGTGGGGAAAAAAACCCAGCTGATTTCCACTACTAGATTTTTTTTTTCTGTGTTTTACTTTATTTCCACAGACGTTTTACCAGGATTTGTTGTAGAACAATGTTCAGAACATCAGTGACTTACACCTTCATACATTGCAGTTTCTTGTGTTCAATGGCAGTAATTTCTCATAGCTCACGATGGTGACGAGGGGCAAAAAGAAATATCAAAACATCATTACTCAGAATGTCAGAGTTAAGCTACTTTAACTGCGACGCCATAAAGTTCACAAGTGGAACTTTGTCTGTGTGGGACAAAACATGATTAAGAACCTGGTCAACTAGCTTAGATTTCTTTACTTTGGCCTTCTGTTTTCATCTCGTTTACTTTTGTAGAGATCCAGCTTCTGACAAGTTACAGAAACATTCTTTTTTTTTTCTCCCCCTGCCTGCAGGGGATTCTCAAAGTGTTGTAGTTCTCTGTGCTCAGACTGCACTCTTACATGACTCAGTTTTTCAAAGTCACAGAGCAGAACAAGCTGCCTCTGTTGTAGATCACCCCAGTCTAGACACTACCTTTCATTACTCAGAGGCGGAATGTCCTGTTTCATTATTTCACATTTAATAAAGCCGTAGAAACAACGGATGAGACAAAAAAAAACAAAAAAAAAAAACGACATACACATATGAGACATAACATTATAACCACCTGCCTAAACGTTTATTGGACCCAATTTGATTTCTAAACAGAGCTGATCCACTGAGGCAAGAACTTCACTTGACCTTTCAAGGTGTGCTGTGGTATCTGGCGCCGAGATGTTAGCAACAGATCCTTTAAATCCCGTAAGTTGTGAGGTGTGGGCTCGGTGGATCAGACTCGTTTGCCCGGCACATACCAACGGCGATTGAGATCTGGGAAAACTTGGAAGCTAATTCAAACTCCCAAATGTGCTACAGCGCTCCAAAAGCTGTTACTGTCCCAGTTTTGGTTTGTCGGATTATCGCGGCTGAAGAAAACCACAGCCAGTAATGCTGTTTTCGTGAAAGAGCATGCATGGTCTGCATCATTCACAAGGACTTTAGGACACCAGTTTTCACAGTGAAACATTCCTCAAACCATAACACTGTCTATGCTTCTTCCCAAACTTCAATCTAGTGACCAAAAATTAATGACCTGATTCAACTGGATTATATGGAACAATAAATTATTGCAGTATGCACTTTCTGCAGTGGACAAGCATGAGTGCCCTGGCTGTCCCATACACAACATGTTCCAATACAGTGTTTATTCTGACACTTTTCCCTCACATGCCAATACTTATGGCCAGGCTATGCTACTCATATCCATGAGCATTGGTCGGCCATGTTCCTTCCACAATGCCCTTCTGATGAATGTGTTGTGATGTTCCGTGATGAAGAAATAATCAGTGCAATTCACTGTACTTGTCAGTGATCATAATCTATTGCCTAATCACAGTATATCACTATTAATGCGGTTTATTTTCTTTCTTTTTTTTTTAAATAGATTTCCTTCTGCACAAATTCAGCTCTGTCTCTGTTTATATGGAACAGAAAGAGTCAGGATTATATTGGTGCTAAAGTTAATTGCACCATATATTCCTGAAGATTATTGCAGGAGCATAAATTAAACAGTTGACAAACATTTTGCCTATTGTATAATCTCTAATTTGATGGTGTCCCACTAAAATACCACAAAATACATCAAATAGTTCAGGTGGAATTTGTAAAAAAAAAAACAAAACAAAAAAAACTAAATAAATGATTGAAATAATTATCAATAACTCCCATTAAAGAAATTGAAAGCAACCAACTACTGCTGCCTAGCCTCCATGAAAGAACAGTTTTGAACTCTGTGTCTAATAATTGAGGATTTATTTTCAAGTAGTTATAGAGAACATGAAATACACACACACACATGTCTATGTCTATGTAGTCCCGCTCTATGTCGGTAGGTTGTGGTTGTCCGCAGGCAGCCAGCAGCAGCTCGGCGGACACAGATTGCAGTAGCTACTTTCTGGATGATCGCTGTGACAGTCTGGTGGTTAAATATGGAATATTTACATGGAGCGAACAGCAAGAACACCGTGCGCACCCGTGAGAAAAAAACGAGGCTGTAGCTGCGCAAATTACAAAACCATCTAACCCCGCGGTTATTTATGGCTTCTGGCTCGGAGGATGATGAAGGGAACACGACGGGCGCTTCATGGAGACTTATAGGCCCAGCCTCGGAGCTTTCCAAGAAGCCCTGCCGTGTAATGTACTCCCCTCTCGGCCGCGACAGTGATGTCTGCCTCTTTTATGTCAGGGGACAGTTTTTTGCCATGGACGCCCGCTGTGCTCACTCCGGTAAAAACACATTTAATCTCTGCCTGGTTTGAAGGAAAGCGGCGGTTCGCTGAATGTATGAGGAATGCAGCCCATGTTGACATGTGTGGCGATTGTTTCTTTTGCAAGTTCATATGAATATGCAAGACTACAAGGATAGATGGGAAAAAAAAAAAAAAAAAAACATTCTGCCCCCTGCCGTCTGGTTCTCAGAAATTACCAATTGTCACGTTCACTTTTTCTCGAAAGAAGAATAATTTAGATAAGACACACTAGATTAAAACTATGAAGGTAGCTTTTATAAAAATATTTTTTGTTGTTGTTGTTGTTTTGTTTTTACAATTTTGTTAAAACTGTCACGATGTCCTGACAGTAAGAGACAGAGAATCTGTCTCATGTTATGTGAGGAATGGGAATATGTCAGAAACAACCATTTGGAGGCAAAAAGAAGGTCTTAGTCTTACAACACTCCTGAGCAGTGTTTCAGAGCACAGCAATTATTCAGGAACATTTGACAATCATGAAATGCATGAAGGTGGTTCTGGGATTAGAAACCAGGATGAGGGGGAATGGAGCTCAAATGACTCAAAGTTTGTCCAAAGCTATAATCTCCTTTAATGTTATCCACCTTGATTCTTGTGCCTCTTGTGACGTCATCAACTTAAACTCACCAAACAGAAGTAGCAGAGGGGATGGGGGTGGAGGCGTTGATATTTCTTATTTTTATTTATTTTTTTTTCTGAGAGCGCTTCTCGTGGAAACCCACACTTCGTTATCCACCTGTGTTTTTAACATAAATTCTCCACCATAGTAACTTTATCTGCTTGCTGCACTAACCTCAGGGGGTCCTCTGTGTGAGGGGGACATTGAGGAGGCTGATGGAGTCCTGCAGGTCTTCTGCCCCTGGCATGACTACGGCTATGATCTCAGAACTGGGAAGTCTGGGACATTATTAGAGGTCAGTGATGCAGTAAAAAAAAAGCCTTATTAGTTGTGTCCTTATTCGTTCCATGTGCTTAAATCTCCTTATAAAATGATTATATGAGCAAACAATGTCTTATGTGCAAGCAAAAAGTATGAATTTGACACACATTGTGTAATAATAAAATATCACTGGGTACAATAAATGTTTTGTTATTTTTATTAATCCCAGCTTGGGAAATGTCTTCGTTGCAGCAGCAGACAAAAGAAATAATTTTGCCGTCAATGCATAAGATTTAATCCCTTCATTTGCAACTAACTAAATTTAATTAAAATGGCAGCAACACCAGTGCAAAGTAATGGTTTTCAATAAATTGTATCCAATTTGGGTAAAGCAAAACTTTAGATATGATGGCACGTTGTGTTTTTTTGTCAGTATTGTCTGGTTTTTCACAGATGACATCAGTTGCACACATTAAGATATAATTGTTTTCCACTGCTGTTTGTCATTTTTCGAGCACTTATGGCTTTTCGTCTTGTGGTTTCATTTTCACAGCAACAAGTTTATGAAGTAAAGCTGGTGGACGGCGACGTGTACGTGAAGCACGCAAGTCATCTCTCCCTCAGGCCTTTTCCAGCAAATCCGAAAAACTGAGTTATCTCAGCGCAGCTGGTTCATCCTATTTTTAAGACTTTTTCCACAAGCACAAGTCATCCGAAAACATTCCGGAGCCTTATCTCTGTTGTTCTAAGAGTTGTTTTTACTTTGCTGAGAGCTCAGGACTAAGGAGACCGTCCGAAGAGGACATGACATCGTGAAGTTGTTTTTCTTGTTGGCACTGTATACCAGGCAAAGTTCAGAGTTCAACACAAGCTGTTAAGATGAAGAGTTGTGAACTTTATGTTTTTCTCAATGGAGAAAAGGCAAATACAAGAAATACATTTCTTTGCAAAAGTATTCATATCCTGTTTGTCTATCCCCACAAACTTCATGTATTTAATTAAGACTTTATCTGACAGAACAAATTGTGAGGTGTCAGAAAAAAAAAAGAGGATTTGTTTTCAATATTGGTTCTTGTCAATAAAACTCTGAAACGTCTCCCGTGTGTTTGTATTGGTGACCCTGAAGTGTGGTAAAATTGTGCCACCAACTGAAAACTACACTGCACAGGACTTTGAACACACTGTTCACCTTCACACTGTGAAAATAGTGGTGGAAGCGTCATGATGTGGTGGGCGGGGGGATACTTTTCAAGTTCAAATTGAGAATCTGTGGCAAGATTGGACAAAATGCTGCTCACCGTCACTGCATTCAGTCTGAGTAAGGCTCAAGCTGTTTTGCAAAGAGTGGTTAAAAATGTTTGTAGATGTGTAAACCTGTTAGAGAGACATAGAAAAAGACTTGTAGATTCATAAAAGGTGGTTCTACTGAGCACATTGACCAAGACGTATTTAGTGCAAACGCTTTTCGTACTGCTCAGATTTTTATTTTTTTTATAAATTAAAATCTTCTACCCTCTTCTTTCAATTGCAAAGTGTCATACTGCCTTGTCTGACATTGTTTGTTTGTTTTTTTCCCAGAAAAACGTGCAGCTTGTAATGTGGCAAAATGTGAAAAAGATTCAAAATTTAGATTTTCTTTGAGACAAAAGTGTTTCTCATAATAAATAAACACACATTAATTGTACAAGTTTTCAAAAGCAGCAAGAAAAATATGAAAATGTTTTGTTTTAATGTCTTTGAGTTGACAATTGATCGTGTCTATCAGTTCAACATTGCCGTCAATACAGACTCCAGTGAAGCATTTCCATTTATGTCAGATTTATTAAAGGTTTTTGCAATATTTGCTCATTTAGACTGTAAGTCATTGATTTTTAATATATTTAAATTTAAACTATTAATAAAGTATTAATCTGAATTCTTCTCATGCACACCAGGGGGCGACACCTCCAGCTGACTTTTTTTATTTTATTTTATTTTATTTTTCTAGAATTATGTGGTTTAAATAGTTTTTATTTCGTATTTGATCAATTATCTCATGAAAACTTCCCCACATGTTTGTGTGACCTCTGATGCTGCTTGGTTAGGTCAAGCTGGTAATAACTTCTTATGAAGAACTTTTTCGCTTATTCAAACCACAAACAAAAGTCAAGGAGTTACATCACGGTTTGCTATTTCCTTTTGTTAAGATCTAAAACTATGTCATCCTTATAAGACATTGCGATGTTCTTTATAAAAAGAAGAAAAAAAAAGAAACTGGCTTTATGTGTGATCAAGTAGTAATGAATTAAGCATAATCTTCTCCCTCAACACTTATGTAACATTATCTAAAGTGTCTAACATCCCCACAATGGTCTCATTAAACCCAAAATTGTCTTCCTTTCATCAACAAACTTTACATGTGGTCTGAAACTGTTAGACTCACTGTTGAGTTATGTGGACTGGAGCACGTATAAACACTTATTCTGCTCATCTCACAATGCAAACAGTGTTGTTTCTTGACAATTTGTGGCCCAACAAAAGAAGCAATGAAAATGGTGCAGCGAGTGGCTGTTTAATTTGTGGGCTATTAGCATGTATGCATATTATACAGTATATATGTATATCCCTCCATTCCTGGCTTTGTTACAGGCCGGCTTTTATTCTATTGACCCAGTATGATTTAAGAAGACCAGTTTGGAGGTTCGTGGCCTGAAATGCACCGTGGGCTCATAGAAACCTTTTTTTTTTATGTCTGTGCACACCAATGCCAATGTGTGTTCTTTATTCGTTAGCTGTGAGCGCCATCGGTCAGTATATTTTCTTTCAGCTCAATTTTCTGGCAAATGCAGAGCCCAGTCATAAAGGTGTCAGTGACAGCATGTCTCAACACTCTGCTTTTCCTCCCCACTGTGCTCCCTGTTGTGCAACTTTATGACAATAATTATTCTCCTAGCTAAAAATATCTGTTCTGTGCACCAGAGGTGTCAGCCTTCCGTGCTGTAAGTCATCACCTGGAGGGAAATGAGCTCCAGGGATGTAGCCGTTCAGCATGGGTATGGAAGTCAAAGTAAACTTGGCTCACAGTGATGCAGGAATGGTTTCCGCAGCTCCACATGTTGAACTTACATTCCGTTGGTAAAAGGGATGGAAAAGTGCAACGTGTTTTTTCATGTGTCCCATTTAGTGAATTCTTTATGTTATTATATATAAACATACAATAAATATTGTGTGTAGAGCTTTGCTCCATTTCCTAGGTGGAAATGGAGCACCATTTCCACCTAGAAACAACCCCAAACTGGCGCTGCACTGAGAGGTGTAACGTCGAACGAATTGAATTATTTTATTTTGAAACTTGCAAGTATAAATGGGTTAGTGACACTTTACGCAAACCAAAATTACAAACCTAAATTTTAATAAAGAAACTGCATGATTTCACTGAGTCCCTGAGGAGGTCTGAAGATGTTCTCTGTGTGACTAAAACATGAAACTGAAAGAGAAATGCACTTTTTGTTTCATTGTGCTTTGCATGCAATTCTCAGGAATGAAATGCTTGCTAAAGTACTTGATGTTTGTCCAGATTTGTTTTATGGGTGTGCTGAAGATAAACTGCAGTTTGTTTGTTTTCCAAATATCAGCTCAGTACGTTTCAAACGCTCGGCACCTTTGAAAACAGGACACTTTGTGTTTGAGGGATGCTCATGTTGATCTCTGTCTGCATCTTTGAATATATTTGTGTCTGACCAATTCATGAGGGCTTTGCACATTTTACTGTATTCATCACAAAAGAAATAATCTACTTCTAACAGATTATTTCTATTCTATTAGATTATTTCTGTTTTATGGGGCAGAAGTTGTCACTTCACAGACTTCATGCATAATGTTCCAGTAACTATCCCTTTTATTTGCAATGTCTTCCAAAAGTATTCACACCCCTCTCAGTTTTTCACGTTTTGCCAAAAACTTCAATATGTTTACTGAGAATGTCGTGTAAGTGGACAGCACAAAGCAGTACATCATTTTAAAATCAGAGGTACATGTTGTATATTTTAATGTTTTACAAATAAAAATCAGAAAGGTGGCGCCCTGATACCCCTAAATAAACTGGTAGCAACCAGTTGCCTTCAGGGGTCACCCCATTGATGGAGTCAACCTGTTTGTAACTCAACCAAAACTAAAACTACGGCTGTTCTGTAAAGACCCTGGAGGTTACCTGGAGAACAGATATGAAGAAAAAGATATTATGAAGATTAAGGAGCACAGTGGGAGGGTCATGGATAAATATGTGCAATACCAAGGTTGACACAACTCCACAGAGAAGAGCTTTAATCAGATAAATAACTAAAAGGCCCATTGTACCTCTGGAGGAGCTGCAGAGTTACACAGCTAAGGTGGAATAATTTGCCCATATTTCAGCTGTTAGTTGTGTGCTCTAAAACATCTGGTCTCTCTATTAAATGATAAGTACAATAAATTCTGACTCCTGATATTCACAGATGCTCCACATCTAAACTCAATAAGCTTAAAATAAGACAAGATTTAACTAATAAGAATGAGAAAACTTATAGTCCTCTCTGCATTAAGCTGACTGATGCATAAAGCAAAGGTTCTGCGGTTGAAACTGCAGCGAAAGGTGCTTCTGAAAAGTATTGCGTTCTTGACATGAATATAAATACATAAAATACTTCGATCTTTATTTGCGAAAGAAAGGAGAACCACAAATTATTTTTCCTTCACCATTTTGAGGCTGATCTGTCATATAAAATAATTATTGTTGTAACTAGACATATGAAAAAGTTAAGAAAGTATGATTACTTCTGTTAATAAACACTGTTATTTATTGCATAAAGTGACAGAGTTTCTGGTTCCCGTTTTAGACTTCAGATGTTGTCATTGTTTTATCCAGTTCCTCCTGCTCCCTCCCACTTTCCCAAATCCAGCATGTGAAGTCAGCTGGTGTGAAGGTGTACTTGGTGTCGATTCTGTGTCGGACTGGTGACCCGACCAGGGTGTAATTTACATCTCGTAATGAATGCTTCCTTCAGACAAACATCAGTCCTTTTACGCCTTTATTTACAGTTTCGTGTTCATAGTTTAATTATAGATTCAATACAAGACACAATTTACACATTAAAATGTAGATCAGAAATAAACAAAGCAGTCAGCATGATCATGCATCAATTATACAATACAGAGTGCTGTCAAGATTTCAGTGGTTTATTTTATTTTATTTTTTCTTCCAGGGCCCTGTGACCAACACACATTTTGCCTCATTTACTGAAGAAAGGGCTCCTGGTTTACCTTCTAAATAAATTATGATCTCACTGAGATCACTTGTGCTTTGCAAGGAGGAAATTATCTGAATCTGCTCATACTTGCTGATGATAAACTCTTGATTCAAACTTTTAGGATTTCTGCTTTACAACTTAAAGGAATTCATAACCAACAGAGAAGAAACCTGGTCTAAGTATTCTGAAACTAAGTCGTTTTCCTTTTCACTGATAATTATCATGAGACTGTGTATTTTTTATTTGTTTTTTGTTTTTTATTGGAAACCCTATTTTGTTATGTCGGGGTTGAACCAGAGAGTCTCATGAAACCAGACCCAAATCAAGAAAGCCTTTTCTTTAAAAAATAGATTCTTTGTGTGTTCCTAAAAACACACTTAGTCCCCTGTCAAGTGCAGCCCAGTTTTCTGTTCTGCATAAGTTGTGAACTTAATGAAGCAAATACAGTACAATATGCCCCGCTGGCCAAGTGGCTCTGCTGGGTAAACTAAATCAAGACATTTTTGCTACATAAACTAAAGCGAGAAGTTTACTTTCACAGAAAACAACAACAACAACAAAAAAAAAGTTATATGTTGCCTAAACATGGCAGTTTGGCTTAGCAGAGGAAACGCAACATTAGCACCTGGACACGCCAAAAGCATTGGATGATATTCCAAACATGTCTAAACGCCGTAGCTAACGTAAATCTTCAGGTAATAACTGAGATATAAGATGATGCCTCATATCTCCACCATTGCAATGCTCCCATTTCACTTTCATAGCCTTTTCATACACTAGTGGCAGAGAAAACACTTGCAGTTGTTGTTGTTAACGATATGTTGGAAGTTTGGAAATTGATCTCTCTTCTGTTTTCTTTTTTGTTGGGACCAATTTTTCATAATTAGGATCTTTAAAATGTGTTTTTAAGTTAGGCCCAAGTCATCACATCTTTGATTTGAAAATTAGATTAGATGTGCGTTTCTCAAGGTAGAAAGACAACGTGACAGCAATGTGATTTATGAACAACAGCAAAATGTCCATTTTTATATGCATTTCATTTAAAAGAAAACGTAAAAATATATATTCCCTTCTCAATAAACAATAGGAAAATAATTTTCCACTGGTTTGTTGACATCTTTGATCTTTGGCTCCCTCTCCACGTTCTCTACCAGACTGAATGCTTCAAACACATTATGCTGCAAATGAGACCTGTGCTTGACTATGTTACTACTGTGGTCTTGAAATGTTAAAGTAAGTGGAGATGGACATTTGGTTAAAACACTGTTGGAAAATCCACTATAAGGTGTGTCTAAAATTAGCACGTGTTGGGATGCCGTACCATACTTTTCTTTAGTTTATCTTCAGTGGAAAGAAATTTGTGGGAAACAGGCTCATTGTCTGTCAGAAAGGACCTTGAGTTGGTTTCTTTCAGATGTTCAAAATATGAGTTGAATAGCAATTTATGAAATGTTTTTGGTTGACCAGTAATTGGAGAACATAAATGTAAAAAAGTCAACTGCTGCGGAAATAATGTATTTCTATTTTTTTGTAGTAGAATGGTAAAACAGTGGGTGTCAAGTTCATCCCAAAAACTAGTAGATTGCTTTAAAGAAAAAATCTAATTTTTTTAGCCAAAATTCTGCTAGCTGTGGATGAGATATGTAAGAGCGACACACATGTGAGTTTGTTTTGCAAAATATCCAAGTTAGTGTGAACAGGCTCACTTTATCCATTTGAAACGTTCTCACGCCATTAAAGACAAACATTGCAGAGGTCCCTTAAACTTGTTTAGATTCTCTCGAGACATAGGAACCGGCTGGAGAACACAGTCGGCTTTTTCCAGGATAATATCTTTTGACAAAGCAAATTCTCCTTTCAAAGCATTTTCAGGAAAAAACTAAACAAAAAACAGCTGCATTCTTCAGCTGCAACCACTTTTTCAAAATCAGGATCCTTTAAGTGACAGACAGTGAGACCAAAGACCACATTCCCCTTTCCAATAAGAGAATGAAATGATTGAATCCATCAGGAGATAATCTCGCTTCTATTTTCTTTTTTTGAAGTCTAAAGTTTGACATTTCCTTTATTTGCAGTACATCTGTTGAGTGGCCTTAACTGACCTGACACACCGCTGCATTAGAAGACTTATCTCTTTTGACACACGGATTCAATTATCATCTTTGTTACTGGGCGAACCGAGCATCTGGAGCTGGGAGATTTTTGTCTTAATCTGGAGTTCTAAACATCTTTCTGCAAACAGGTTTGTGGTTAGTGAAGAGTGGCGATAATGGCGAAGATGACCCAGACTGTCACTGTGAGTGCCTTTCTGGAAACGAGGGCTATCTGTAAAGTGCTGCCAAATGTATCTGTAGGTTTATATGGTTGTAATTTAGATAGACTCTTCATCTGTTGCATAGCATGTGTAAATGTAATGCCAAAACTGACAACAAACAAATGCTTAGTGTGCTGGTTAGCACTTGCATGGTGTACTCATTTATAATAATACTCGGGGCCCAGCGTTTTGTTGGTGATAAAGTTGAGTTTGAGTTAGTTTGCAGAAAATTACCGTGTTTTGAAGTTTGCAAAAGTACAACCTTTTCACTAGACCTCAGGCCAGTCCTAGTTGCTAATTAACATTAAGCCTGTATTTACTTGTCGACTTCTTCCTGTTTCCCCAAGGGCAATGGTGCTCCCATTGGATTTGGATGCAAATTAGTTCAGCTTGAATAGATTATCCCATGGGCTTACAAAAGGCTAAGCGAATGATAAACAAGTTCTGGGCTTGTAATTTTAAGACTAATAATGACTTCAAGTTAAAAAGATATTTGTCAAAAAGCGTCCATGCCCAAAGCCTCCAAAAGTGTTTGTTTTGCACAGTATCCACTTACAGCATGGCCAAGGTGAATTTTTTAATTTTGTTTTGTTTCAGCAATGCAATGCGCTTCTTAAACAAAGAAACGGTCTACTGAGAATTGTGAGCCTTACCAATGAAATGAAACTCTGATGCAAAACATCCAAGAGATTCAAGCGGACAAAACAACATAGGCTGAGTATAAAGGACTAAGATAAAAACATCATAATTTATGTGAAAAAAGTATAATGCAAGATTTGCCAAGCTGTACTGAGCTGTGCTATTAAGCTTGCTGTTTTAAAGCTAATGTGTCCGTCAAGAAGCTCAATTAAAGAAATCTCACTGAACTGAACTGAGCTGCAGTTCAGAGCTATTTTTTGTGAACCACGAACAATTGCTCTGTAACTATAAAACTATTTTGTCACTTGTTTATATGAATATTTGTTCTTTTTTTTGTCCCTGATACTGATCACAGTCACATAGGAAAATCCATTTGTTGATACCAAGTTCCAGTCTGATTACATCTTTAAATATATTAACAGCCATACAATGAAAAGTTAAGCCCAAAATTATTAATATCCCTGGCAGATTTAGATTTAAAGGTTCAATAATGGAATAGCTCAAAGGATAAAACACAACTAAAAGGAGGACAAATTTAGAAAAAAATTGTGCATCTATTTATTAAATAAAAGTATGTTAATATTTATTTGAACCCTTTCTATTAACCTCTGGACAAATCGTAGTTAAATTTTTGACAGCGCTGATCTCCAGAAAAGTCAAGTGTTGCTCCTAGTACTAAGATTATTTTAAAGCTATGCTACTGTTAGCACATTTTAATTTGATTTGGCTTGTTGATTAGTTGGGTCACAATATTCTTCAATGTAGTTTAGTTATTCCTATTAAGAAAAAGGACAATTAATTGCAATGAAAAACCTTTAATATTGAGTTTTTGCTGTTCTCGGACTGTTTTGTTGATGGAAGAAAGCTGTAAGAAAAAGACTCGGGTTCAAAGCTGAAGGCACAAAATATTGTGCCTTATTTAATTATTCTATACTTCTTTATATCCAGTTATTAGATGAGTTTTCTTAAGGATTCATTAACTTTTAATCATACTCTTGGAGTGGTTTCATTTACCTACTATACTTAACAGTGTGCTGTAATTTAAAACATGGTGAATTTTTCCAGTTTTGATCTTTCATTATCACTATCGCACTTCAAACATCAGGATAGCTCAAAAACCCCAGCAACAAATCAAAGACCATGCAAAACTTGTTTAAGTCTTTTACTGTAAGAGGAAAGAAATACATACTCATTTAGTTTGTTTGTATGTTTATCTGGAATGTGCATAGGAAATTATTTCAGACTTCAACAATAATTCATTTTCCTGGCATGAATTGCCTCTAATGACATCCATGTTTGTCTAAGTGACGGCTGTGGTCTGGCACATTTGAAGTAGGTGGGGACAGACATTTGGCTGAATTACTATTGGTGAAACGTTATTGAGTATGTCTAAAATGATCCTTCTTACCCATCTTGGCATGCCATACCACACTGGTTTGAACTGACCGTGTGTCGGTGGAAAGAGTTTACAAATTTGTGGAAAATAGGCTCATTATCTGTCAGCCAAGACCTTATGTTGGGACCTTGAAAGTATGAGTTCATTGGCAGCTTACAGTCATGAAGTATTTTGGTTTATCAAAGTATTTATATTTGAAAGTTTGGTTTTAGATCAAGCATTGAAAGATGTCTGTGAAATAAACTCCCACATATACATCCCATTAAAAGGTTCTTAGGTCCACTGTTAATATTGCATATTCATTCATAAAATTAGAACACAGGCAAAAAATAAATACAAGGCACTAAGTTATGAAGAGTCAAGTGACATTTACCTTTTATAAGAGAAATTAAACAAAATGAATAAACCAAAACATTCAAGTTACTATAAGACAAATGATCTACACTAGATTTTGCCCATATGTCTCAGTCTTTTCATTTTTTATTTATTTATTTTTTGTCTGTCAGGAAGCAAGTCATACTTTTGATTAGACAGGCTACCGTTACTGTCTAGATCAGGGGTGCCCAAGTCCAGTCCTCGAGATCTACCATCCTGCAAGTTTTAGAAGTATCCTTACTCCAACATACTTGGATCAGCTCTACAGAGGCCTGATATCGAGCCATTCATTTGATTCAGGTGTGCTGAAGCAGGGATGCATCTGAAAGTTGCAGGATGGTAGCTCTCGAGGACTGGACTTGGGCACCCCTGGTCTAGATGTAGGGCCTTCAAATTAGTCTTCACTAGTGTCCAAGGAATTAAAAAAAAATAAGGCATTGACCATTTCAACATTACCATCACGGTAAACATAGATAACCTACTTCATGACACATCTATTGGCGCTGTTGTGCTTGCATGGATGCTCTCCTTCTGGTTGCAGAACTAGCTCGCCGATTTTGGGTCCTTCCCCGCTGCTCTGAAGGAAAAGCCACGACCTGGGTTGATGATCTCTGCACCTGCAGACCCTCCACTTCCCTCATGTCCCTTGCCATCTGAGACAATGTTTGACCCGGATTGGTCTGCAGACGCTGGAAGAGGCTTTCTCTGTTAATTTTTTTCTCTGGACAGCTAAAGGTCAGCGCCACACCATAGTCTGACTTCATCTCTCTTGAGAAACCATCGGAGGTGCCATCAAAGCAACGCCCAATGGCAATCTCTTTGGCAACTCTGGGATTCTGGTCTGTGACTGTGTAGATGCCATAGTTGTGTCCCAATGGATCAACGGGGGCCAACATGGTGAATGCATGTGATTCGTTGTTTTGAGCAACTGGTGGATGTTTAATCAGATACTCCTGAAGGAGGCCATTGGTACTAATTCTTCGACAGCTACCTTGTGGAATCACCGATATGAGTGATCTGTCCACCTCCGCTTGATCAAACAACATGCCACTACACTTGAACTCAACACATGCAGCTGAGGTGTTGGCCTCTCGCATGTCACGGGTACTGCGAATGTCTCTAATGCCATAAAGTTTGCCCCTCGTCTCTGCATGTGTTCCTCCCAGGTTCCTTGACCGGACCATCACTTCCTTCTGGCCGTGAATCTTGACTTTGATGAAGCATGCTCTAAACTCCTGGGGGTTAGGCCACCAAGAGAGGTAGTCTCCCGTCCAGGTTGTCAAGTCGTTCTCCTCAAAAGGAACAACATTGTACTCATACTTGTCCTTTTCCACTCTGAAAAATCTGAAATGGTTTGCGTCCACAGGAGCATTTTCACAAGCTAATAAATTCTGATAAGGATATATTGGTCCGTTCGTCTCGTCAAAATTGTTCTGGTTAGGCTTTGCCAAATTGATTCTGAATGCAGTTTTCTTTAGAGCTGGATCCTCATGATCAGAGCGCTGGTAGTCTAACTTATCTAGATAAGGTTGGGAAACTCCAATGATGTTTGGATTCATCTTAGGGGAAGACGGAGCTGCTTCCAGCTCCTCTCCACCCAGTATGGCTGTGACATAAGCAGTGTAAGCATCCGGTCTCATGGCATCACAAAAAGCAGGCAAACAAGCCCCGTTGGGTCCGGTTAGGACGCTGTCAAACCGACCCCATGCCCTGGGATTAGATGAATAACCAGGTTTGGGCTCCAAGTTTATCAAACTGATAACAACTCCCTCCAATTGTTCAGTCGGGAGGAACTTTTCACTCATGTAGGCACGCACTTTAACATAACAGCGCCTGTTTTCGGGCACATCTAAATTGAAGAGCCTGCGTTCTCTAATCTCCATGTTGCCTATTAGAAAGGTGCGCTCCTCACGCTTGCTTCGTCCATGACTGCCAGCAGTTGTCGCGCTGTAGGAGAAATCACTCTCCTCCTCCCAGACACCAGTATCTGGGTTTAAAGACCACAGCTTCATTGTGGGAATGTGCTCTTGCATTTTAACATGCTGCGTGTCAAGGAGAACTTGGACTGCCCCCGTCCCAAGAACCTCCTTGCTGGTCTCATCTCTAAAGTCAACTGAGAACATGCCGTAGGTCCTCAATGGCAGCATGTCACCTTCTTCATCCACAAAGTTGAGGTCACCAGGGGCTGCTGCTGCTGTCGTAATGTTTCTTGGATCAATAAATGTGACGCTGGCTTTCACTGTCCCCTCATAGATTTCTCCGTTGTCTTTATGGAAGGAGTGGGGTGGAATGACCAGTTGCCCTATCGGATCTTCCCCTTTAATTTCCCCAAGGTCTATAAAATTGGTCTCTCCTGGATTTATATCAACTGGTGTCTGCTTTCTCATCACTTTCACATTATGATAGATGGAGCCACTTTTCTTGTCAAAAATGAACACCTTCGGAGTGTCAATGTACGTTTGAGTAGGATCAACAAAATTCACCACCAATCTTTGTGTGTCTGGAGTAATTTGCAATGTAAACCCTCCCTGGTATCCGGTGGTGCCTACTCTATCTTTACCAATATAAATATGCCCAAATCGCAGAGGCTCGTCATTGTCGGCTGCCACAACTCGGCCACGAACCAGCACGGTGGGCTGCACACACTTCTGACAACTGCACTGTTTCACCGCTCGTATGGGGAGTTTGTAGGTACCACAGTCAATGTTTCGACTCTCCATTTCCTGGACACCGCAGCAGAATCCAGCTCCGTCTCTGCACCGCATGTCAAAGTCGAGGGATCCCGGGCATTTGTTGTGAGGGCATCGACCGGCATTGTAGTACTTGGAGTGAGTGCCAGGTTGAACGCAGTCCATTGGCAATCTGATGAGGTGCGTTTCGGGAGTGGCATTGCATGCCGGCGATCCGTTAGCTGTGAATTAGATTATATTCACCGTTAAAATGCGTGTCATAATATTGAGAGGCAGTCCTCACAACTCAAATGTTATAGAGATGAACGCCTCAATTACAACGGTTTCAGTTTCTTCATTTGCTAGCATCTGACAGACGTTCTGTTTGGAATGAGATATTAGACCTAAAATGGTAAAATAAAATTAATGGACGTGTTTTCATTCATAATGGTTATTTGAACTGCAAAGAAAGTCATATAACCTATTCAGTAGCGCGCACACAGAAAATTGCTTCTTGGCATCAACATGTGTCTAACCAGGAAAGTGAAGCATGGATTAGATTCCAATTACATGTATTTAGAGATCATTTAAATTGAATGAAAAATGAAACAGTAATTTTTTATCTAGATACTTGAAATATAATTACTGCACTTGATATCCTGAAATTCAAGCAGTCAAGCATCCTCTTTTTAGGTACTCCTCAATTTCCAAATAATTGATGGATGCAGCAAGACAAGATAAGCTTCCTTTGGCATATGATCATGTAAATGCTGCATTTCTGCCATTTTTCCTAATATGAGAACTGTCTAACTGATTCTGTGTGATAAATTCAAGGATTCATGTGGGCCACAAAAGGTTTGGGGGGTTTTAGCTGTTTATTTCACTTATGTCTTGAGCCAGCTCTGACTATGATTAACATACTTTATTAGTATTTAAATTAAAAATGTTAACACAAGGACAAATGGTTTATCTCAAGACTAGTACATGTACTTCTCCTCTGAGGTGGAGATGTTATTCTTCTCGCATGCTGGAGTCTCCTGTGACAATGAACTTTGGGCTGCAGGGATTTGTTTGTTGCCTGAGGGAAATTGCTTTGTCTTCTGCCTTACCTGACAAGAACCATGGAGAATAGGCTCTATCTGCAGTGCTGTAAAAATGTATTTGCTCCCTTTTGGATTTCTACTGTTTTAACTTTGAAGGTTTGAAGGTAAATACAAAGCGGTTTTTCAAATTCCATTTTCATTTTTCATGGGAAAACTAAACCCTGCATGAGAGAGCCGTCAGTTCTCTTGTATAATCTCTAATTAATTATGATTTACCACATTCTTTGATTTAATTTCACAAATCCCACCAAGGTATAACTACTCTAATGTGAAGATTTAAGAATTCACTTTAACAGAACTTGTTTGACAGCATGAAGTCAAGTAAAATATATGATAAAGCAACACAAGAACAAATTAGAAAAAAAAATGGCTGATATCCACAAGTCTACAAAGTTGTTTGGGACTGAAGTGAACCACTGTGAGAACCATTGTTGACAAACGGGGAAAACATGGAGCAGTGGTGAACCTTCTCAGAAGTTGCGATAACAATGATACAAAGCAAATTAGAAAGCTCTAGAATTTAGTTATAGAAATGCAAACATCAGAATCTAGACCTTGAATTGCTTTGTTAATAAAATAGTCCTTTATTAATCCCACAGTGAGGAAATTCTCCTTGTTACAGCAGTAAAGTAACAAAATAAACCCAACTGAATATAACATGCATCCAACAGCAATATAAACAACTGCATTAAAATAAAGTACCTACAGATAAAATTAAATTAAAGTTAAACAGAAACCTGAAAATGTGGAGATTTTTAAATGCACAATAAATAAATGAAGAATATGTTACGCTAATGGTGGCATCATGTTGGTGTAGCTCTGTTACATTACATTACTGGTATGTGCTGTTAGAGACCTTTGTTCATAATTTATTTGGTTCAGACATTGAATGTCTGGACAATTATTCCCTTTGCAACTGGACACTGTGCAGCTGGAAAGATTTTTTGCATTTTCTTAAACTTCCAGACGGTTGCTATGATGCATAACTGTGGCTACAACATATTGTTTTTACAACCGAGAGCAGCTGATTAGCATCTCAAAAGCCCAAATAATCCTTGAACTCCTAACCCAAATCCCAGACGGGTTGGAAAGGAGGCTTTGAGTGGGAAGCTAAAAGCGTCTCTTCCAACAACCATAACGGGAAAGGATCATATCCTCGACTCCAACGTCTCTTTACCCGGCTTCCTAACCATTCGGCCAGACAAATATTTAAAGAGGAGTGGCAAAACCAAATGAGGTGGATTAGTAGTGCTTGCCAACAACTGACGGTATCATCCAGGACATTTCACTGTGGAATATTATCTGCTGCCTGGAAACTGATCTATCATACAGCAACAGCCTTCTGGTGCAATGGTGGTGTCGGTGTTAGGTGTTCATCCCATAATCGGTGGGTTTCTGGTTTGAGTCGCTGTTCCATCCGTCTCCTTTGTTGTGTTCTTGGCGAGACACTTCGCCTGTCTCGCCTGCTGGTGGTGGTCACTGATGGAGCTGGTGTGTGGTGGTCTTGTTTCTGTCAGACTGCTCCAGGACAGCTGTGGTTGCAAACCAGTAGCTTGCCACCATCAGTGTGTGAAGCGCTTTGGGGTCGTCTGGATTTGATCAATTGCTATACAAGTACAGGCAATTTACCATTCAGTTAAAAGCCTCTTCATATTTGTTGCAAGACTGACTGCTACTGGAGATCTTTTCTGCCCATGACATCACCATCCAACCACTATTTGAAGATACTTGGATGATAAAACAACGTATAATTTCCCTTTTGAATAAATATTCTGAATTGAACCGAAGACCTCCTTTGAATAGCTCAAAAAGAGTCAAATTACAGTTCTGGACCGACTTGGTAAAATGTTCAGATTTGTATCTTATTGAGATGTGGAGGGACAGTGAAGCAAGTAAGAGCAACAGGTTGCTCTTACTTGAAAATCCTTCAATATGGCAAATGTGAGTTGAAAGTCCTTCACACCAGCGTAACACTTACTGCCCATTGTTAGAAATGTTTGATAGCAGGTATTGTCTTTAAGGGTAGCATCTACAGTTAGTAGGTCAAAGAAAATAAAACTAGTTTAAGGGGTAATTTGTTTCATATACATCTTTTTTTTTGCTTTCTTAAATTAAATCATCTTTTTAAAATCACTCTCTTTCTGTTTATCAGGTTGTCATTATCTGGTATAAAAAAATTGCTTGACTGTATAAAATGTGAAACAAAAATTTAAAACAGCAGCATATAAAATGCAAGGGGGCAAACACTGTTTCACTGCACTGTAGTTCTCCCTCCTTAATGTGGCTAAATTGTGTTGCTTGATGGAGAGAGGAACATTCAGAGCTTAGTTTATGCACCACATGTTGGAGAAAACCTGCCGTCTGGGGTTTTCCGTACCCAGAGCCACTTCAAATAAAAAAATCCATCATGAGACGACTGTATTTCAAACAAATGTAAACAAAATAAAACCTAATCCCTTAGCTCAGTTAGATTTCCCTGCTATTTTTACTTTCTTTTGCTTTTTTTCCACTTTGTGCGAACCGACTTCTGTCTTTCCTGGGGTTTTCGAGCACTGGGGTTTTTATGTGATTCTTCTTAATGCATGGACATGGCTCATGGATGACTTGAACGTAGCCCAGGTCTGGCATTCCTCTCAAAGGGTGTATTCAATTTTAGCAGCGGCTGTTTTTTATACAGTCAAATTATTTGTAGTTGTTTGGTTTCTGTCAGTGGTTTTACTTGAGCCTGTGGAAAATTCAGTACGTCATTGTCAAATGCACCGGGATAAGAGTCATCCTGAGTCATAATCCCACCTAGCATCTCGCCATCATTGTGTCAAAAATGTTTTCCTTTGGAGCTGATAAAGAGGAAATTGGCTTCTTAATGGGAAAACGATGTTGCATGTATGATAAACCTGTTTCACCTGCATGCAACAACAAATCGTTTCTTTTAGCGGAAAATGTTGTGTGTTGCTTTCACATCAGTGATTTCACTGATGATAAAAAGAAAATTTGAAAAGAATAAAAACTAGCTTGAATTTATATTTGCATTTAGAAGAAAGACGTTTTCATTGTGAAACGAGGTTTTATGTTTTCCTTAAGTCTGTACGTACCAATCACAGTAAGGTGAGCCGGGGACGACTTGATGCTGCCTGCAGCGTTGCTGGTTTTGCAGTAGTACTCCCCGGACTGCTCCAGCTTTAGGTCTCGTAGCACAAGGTCGTTTCCATACTTATACATGTTCTTATCCAGCAGTGTCCCATTGTGGTACCTGGTTTATTTTTATAGAAATGTAGAGACACAAAGGACACAGATTACTTTAGGTTGTTTAGATTTTGCCTTCTTAATAAAGCTCCTTAAGTCAGCACATACAATTCTTAGTGGAGGTGAAGGCTTCATGTTTTGTAAGTTTTTATTAATTAATGATTCTTACGAGGCGCAAAAAGTGGGTATGCAGCGTATGCAACGCATAGGGGCGCAGCACCAGAGGGGGGGCCAAAACCCCGTCTGGAGGGGGCGCCGCGCCGATATGTTTTCCCCATCAGTTCAGCGCGCCTCACGCTCCTTCACCTCTCGCACATAACGAGGTACTCCACGTTGCCTCGCCCTGGGGGGGGTTGTTGAGCGTCGTTCCTTCACCCTGAAGTTCCTTCCCTCGGGCGGGGGGCGCCGATTTATGTTTTCGCATCCACCTGAATAATGTGCAGTTGCGCCACTGGCCTAAAACTTTACTGTTCTAATTCAATCCAAATAAATTCAGTCCCTCCTGTTGTATGTGACCATATCCAATGAAATGAAAATGCTAACCAAGCACGTTCATTTGCAAATGTAAAGCTCAACTGTGGTTAAATTTTTAGCATTTTTATTTGTTAATGCTTCTGCTGGACCAGGAAGAGAAATCTATCGGCACATCAGCTGTTAAACTGAAATCATTTAAACTCAGAATTGTTTCTTAAAATCTCTACAGTTACTTTGTATGCACATTTCACACTGTGGTATTTATGACTCAGTTGGAAGAGTGGAGTTTTTTGCAATCTGGAAGTTGCGGGTTCAATTCCAGCTTCTCCCTGCCACATGTAGATGCACCCATTGGTACTTAAACCTGATCTGTGCATTGATGTGAGAGAGAGGTTGGATGAACGTGTCGAATTAAAAACACTTTGAATGGTTGGTACGTCCAGAAAAGCATGATGAATGTTGTATAAACTCAGACCATTTAACATTTAATTCTGTATTTTTAGTGTCCCTTAACTATTACATTTGATCTTTCGCAAAGCATGTTATTGTATTTGTTTTTAAAATCCCGTTTCAGTGTATTTCTACTTTGAAAAAAGACCCCTTCCTCTCACCCCTAACGTACCATTGTGTGTTTTACTGCACAAACCTGCTGTTCTTCTTACCAGTAGTATTTGTCAGGAGCTGGTGATCCTGTAGCCGAGCAGCACAACAGCGCCCTTCCTCCCTCGTAACGCACTTTGTCTTCTGGGTGCTTCACGATGTACGGCTTTTCTGCGGAAGGTGTAAAAGCACAAATCTTAAACACCTGTTTTCTGTGCGTGGTGAGACAGAAGCTACAGAGCTCTTAAAACTCAGCCCGACACGCACTTTGTTCTCACATTGGTCTCTGGGCTTTTAAAAACTTGTTGCTGAGGGAATTACAGTCTCAAAGCAGCGCAGTTCTAATATTATTGGGTTTCTTCACAACTATGTAGGTGGTCTGGGCTTGACTTTGTGGTATTTTATTTGTCTGAAAGTAGGATTTGCCCAGTAAAAACAATCAGCATCAGGAAATGTTTTCTTATCCAACGACACCTACTCAAATCTATCTGCTCCATCTACTGGCACTCACCAGCTGACGTGAGGACGGCCCGCAGCCAGGAAATCCCTGTGGCGTTACTGGAAACAGAGACGACCGCTGGCACAAACTTCTCCTTGTTGATGGCAATGGAGGTGGAGCCGGAGGAGCAGACTCCCGATAGCGTGAACTGCCCTTTCACGTCTGTAAGAGTCCGGATCACTTTGGGGTGGCTGGTCAGAGCCACGCTGGCCCCCGCCACAGGGACTCCGGTCACGGTCTGGATGTCTCCGAACAGCATGTGGCCTTCACACACACAAATGCTGCAGTCCTCACTGGGATGGCCTTCGGAGCACGTCAGCTTGCACGTGGCTGTTGATAAGTCATACAGTACGTAAAGTGTGAGAAATGTGCTGAAGAATAGAAATGTAAAACATCTGGAATCACAGTGTCAAAAAAAATGTATGGTTTACGGTTAGTAATAACATTGTTTCTATGTCTTAAAGTCATTCCAATGAGAGAGGAATGCAGCTGCTACTGCATAGCGCTGGTCAGCTGGCTGAAAGAAAGTTCTTTGACATTTCCCTTATTTACAAAAAAAAGAAAAAACAAGTTTACTTCAATGGAAATGTTTTTAATTACGAAAAAACACATACAGTCATGGCATGGAAGCTAATAGAGGACGATCCATCACTCTCATAAGGGCGATACAAATTGAAAACTACAATTAGAAATGGTTTGGTTACTCAATAACATAGTCAAATCAGTTAATTATGACTGTATATGGTCAACCTCTTTTGAGTAAAAATCTAAAATGTGATAATGTTATGCATATTTGTCAATACCACAATAATATGGGTTTATAGTAACAAACTGTCAGTCATATCAAGATTCTTATTTTTACTTGGTTTGTATTTCACATGGTCAGGTGCACCTCAGCTGGACAGCTTTATTAAAAGTGAGCAGCTTGGCAGTCATCATAGCAGCTTATTGTTTGGGGCTTGTTGCAAGATGTGGGCCTGGAAATGGTTTGGTTTTAAGAGGGAGGATTTCAGAGGAAAAGTTCCATTCTGCCAAGTGGATGAAAAAGCATTATTTGTGCAAAACGTTGCCACAACAAACGAGCTTCGTTTCCCCTAACTAGCAAAAACTCCTGACTACTTCTTGGAGAAAGCCTGCAGTATTTTCTGGACTTGTGCACAGCGTCGATTGTTGTGCTCGACCTGAATGAAGTGCTGGCATGTCAGTGACTACAACAAGGTCCCACGGCTTTAATAACAACAGAGTCAATGTGCTCCCAATTAACAACTGTAAACATATATATATATTATTATCAGACAGTCTGCTGCTGTCGTTTCGTCCAATTTCTTGACTTCTGGCAGCACCAAACCCTTAAAAACAATGTTTTATTTGCTGCTGCATTTTAGCAACAGTTTGGTAACTTAAACAATCCCAGAAGATCATTTGTTTCCCTTTTTCATTCCTGTTAGAAACATGCCCAGCTCCTATTACTGAAATATATATATTCTTTAAGTCAAACAGACTGTCAATTGCATAAGGTTTCGAAAATATTTTTATAAGAAATGAACTTATTTGAAATGTGAATATTACATAATTAGCCTCATGAAGGCTTTTCCCACTTGGGATGACATAATAATACTTTATTATTTGTTCTGTCTGTTTCTTCCTTTTTTTTATGGACCATAATTGTGTCTAAATAAATAGGATTGATTGATTTATATTTTTTAAAAAGTCAATTTTTATCTCAATTTCTGAGTAGAACTGTGTTGTTTGACTTTTAAAAAAAAATTTGTAGAGATTTTGCTGGGGTTTTTTCCTGTTTAAAAGTGATCTTTTAACATAAAATCGTGTAAAGACATTTTATACAATATTGAAAACAGTCGGAGCTTACCAGGACATCGACTTCTTCCACATTTCTGGACCTCAGCAGGTCGTCCTGGACAATGCACCGTCTCTGAGGTTCTCACACAAGTTCGTCTCCTTGTCCTGCGACCTCCACCGCAAGTCACTGAACAACTCCCCCAGGAGCCCCAAGGACTCCACTTGGCTACATAAGAAACGGGCGATTAGATGGATTTGTAGTACTTTATTTTCAGTAAATCCTTTCAGTACTTTTGCCAGTCATTCATTGGTGTTCGCTGGCTGAAAACACTTCGCTTCAATCTGTTGTATCTTGAGCATTAAGCTGATTATAACTCCAGTTGAAGTACTAATATCACGGACGATTACTTGAAGTAAAGTCTGTCAGCTTTTTTTTTTAGAAGCATACCACTCAAAAGAGATAGTCAACAGAGCGTGTAAAAGCACTTTTGAACGCTAAAGATAAAGGGAACAACAATATGCTGCATTGACAGTGTTACGGTTTAACCTGCCGATGAATCACACAGTCTCATTTCAGACTAAATCACAAACCCAAATCCATTTTGGCTTCTCTAAATGGCTCAGTAATTTTGGCCAGGTGTAAGGATAATTCTCGTCACAGCTGACTGACCTGCGCACGGTGGAGTGGAGCACTCCCTCCTCTCCGCATGGTGTCCTATACATGCTGGTACGAACAAAAGCGGCATAGGCTGAGCGCTCACACATTTCCTCTGCCGAACTTGGATTCCCACATCATTGCAAACCGTGGTGGAGCAGGGACCCCACTCACTCCAGTCGGTCCAGTAGCTCTGCACTGCGCACACAACAGATCTCAAGATTTCAAATCACTCACCAATTTCTGTACCAGAAAAAGCCAGTTATGTGACAAGTTATAATATAACATCACACGTTTAAGTGACAGCTTGCGCCGCAACAAGCTGCTCTTATGGGGGGACTACCTGGAGGACACTGAAAGCGAACATGGTAGTTGGAACAGACTCGACCGTACGGCTGTTCTTTGTTGATGCACCAGAAGCCCTTCTCCAAACTGGAGTGGACCACTTCGCCGGTGTCTGCAGCTGCCACCCAGTCTGTGGTGCGGGCCTCCATGGCCGTGGGCCGAGCGCAAACCCGCTCCCTGTAGTAGAAACGAATTGCTTCCAGGCGCTCGTAGTCTCCATTCCCACCAGGATGGTCGATGTTGAACCAAGACGTCCACTCAGTCACACCTGGGAACGCGCAGAGAGAACTGATGGAAACCAACTGTTTGAAAAGAAATGTTTAGGAAAGCACCATCCAATCTAAAGAAGCAGGAATACTTCACTCACAAAAGTGCATTTGTTTTTGATCAGTTGCTGGGTTTTTTTGTTGTTGTTGTTGTTGTAACAGTGCCTCTTTAGCAATAAATCATAAACCGCCAGAGAGCATGTTCCCCTTCAAACATAAGAAAAATCAATATGAGGGCTGAGCAGCGAAATCGAGTATGAGGTACGGGTTGTGTAAAACTTGCCAGATCCTTTCTGCCAATTCTGTTCACGTTATTCAGCTAATGACTCTTGTTTTGTGTTGCCTAGTGGATTGGATGGTAGGAATTTGGCAAAAGATACATTCGCAGCATAACAATTTATTCATGTCTCAAAGGAGGGCCTTAGTTGGTTATGAGAGAGCAATAAACAACCACAACAGCCGGCTACTTTCTTCTCACCCGCTGCTGTGAGAAGGCATCCAGGCCTTTAACCAGTGTTTGCGTCAAATCACCCAGTGTGTACGTGTTGTTCAGTCTGGCACAAACAGCGTATATCTAAGGTGATTGTAGGGTTGAGATGAGGACTGCATGCAGGCAACTCCATTCACTGTAGATTTGGGAAGTTTTTCATCAGCTCAACATTTAAAGAAAAATAATCAGGCTATTTAGTGCAATAACATCTATTTTCAAGAAGCACTATTACAAAAAAAATATATATAACACAATTTTCCTTTCTTTTGTGCAAAAATTGACTTGGGCTTAGTATGTAATGTTTTGTTTTTCTACTCTGTGGCGTATAGAGTGAACCCTTAAGAATTGTTCAAAGAAAACGTAAGGAATAAAAGCAATGGACTTCCTAATAAACATAGTTTAAACAAATTATTCCATGCCATAAAAAATGATCTTTCAAAAGGAAAAAAAACAGGAATGTTGAAAAGAAGGAAAACTCTTTGTAGATGTTTAAAAATGTGCAGTCCTTAAAGATGACAGTACGCTGGGGATTAGTTAAATTTGAAATGAACAGTGAGAAAATCTCATGTCTTTTAGAGCCTTGTGTTATTTCATGCAGGCGTGAAGTTAATGTTTGACGCAAGTGGATTTCCTTCCAATTATTGTCGTCTTCAATCAGTCCCACGCAGGGAGGAGTCCTAATAAAAGAGCAATTGTTCCTTTCTTCTCATGCTCACTGCAGGTTTGTCGCTGCTAATAAGACATATTTGGTGAAGTGTTCCCTGGGCGTAGATTTTAAGCCACTGGCTGCTTACTTTTGCAGGAAATTAGTGCCATTAAAAATGTGCTGAGCTGACTTTTAGCCTTTTCTGCTTGTGATGGAGTTGTGAACATCAAGTGAAGCAAGTAAAAAGCGTTTGGGTTTGCAGCAGCCCTGTGAAAAGTACTGGTAATTTTAGAGTTTTATGTAAATTTTCACATTAGTGAAAATGGGAAGGTCTGCTCCCAGATGGTGCGTGCTGAACCACTTGTTAAAAATACCAAACCCACGAAAAGATTTTGAGATTAAGTGCATAAATGTCTTTACAGATTTCAAACAAGAAGATGTTGGAGATATGTTTTATGTAAAAAAAAAAAAAAAAGAAAGAAGAAAAAACAATTTAAAAAACTGCCATGATACCTGTTGTTTGTGAGTCCGTGAACGTATTGAAAACCACTCTTTTGCTCCTGTCTGATGGGTTCCTGGTCCATAATAATCCTGCACACAAAGTAAAAAAATTAAAAAAAAACATTACATCAATACCCCAACATACCCCAATATATCATGAAGCCCTATCATTACTGATACAAATTTGTTATAAAAGTATTACTGATTGCACTTTAAAAATTAGGTAACTTTATGTTATTAAAGGTAAAGTTTAAACAGTAATGATTTNACTGCCATGATACCTGTTGTTTGTGAGTCCGTGAACGTATTGAAAACCACTCTTTTGCTCCTGTCTGATGGGTTCCTGGTCCTTAATAATCCTGCACACAAAGTAAAAAAATTAAAAAAACATTACATCAATACCCCAACATACCCCAATATATCATGAAGCCCTATTGGTCCCTTGTACATCAACAGATGTACCCTCAATAAATTAACTCTTTATTAGTTAAAATTCTTTATTTTTTTCTTTATGTTTATAAAAACCAATGATAGGACATTCAGAAATACCCCAGGGTAAAACAAAGTAAGCATAGCAGTGATTCTTTTTTTTTTTTTTTGTAACTGTAACTCCTTTAAAATTATACTTACGACATTGCTGAAAGAAAAAGGGTCATTTTGGATTCTTATGAAGAATTTTCAATTCCATCAAACCAGTGCTCAGATATGTATCAAACTGGAAATTGTTATAAAAAAAACTGTGTTGGAAAAAATTGTTTATTTGTGGAAATATATTATTTCTTTTCTGCTTATTTTTTATTTTTTATTTATTTTTTTGCTGTCTAACAAATATTTTGATGCCAAAAGTTATGTATTTTGCCATTCATTAGCTTAGCTCATTACAAACCTATGCAAATTAGCTATCTTAAGCAACATTAACACATTTCATTTTTTTTACTACATTTATACACATAAATGCAGCAATTATTACACGTCTCAGACTTTGCTGTTTCATAACGTCTTGTTTCTGTGCCAGTAGTGTAATAAATAAGAACAACACATGAAATATGATGTTTCTGGCTCTTTGATTTATTAAATGGGACTCGGTGACATTTTCTTCCATGCCATAATGTGTAATGATTCATTTATTCTCCACCACTAATTTTTAATGTTGCAAAAGACGTCAATTGTTTGGGTTACATTTGGGCCACTAGAAAGAAAAAAACAAATGTCATGGTGCGTGACGGAAACAAAAAGTTACTTATGCTGCCTCTCACCATGTATACGAGCGCACGCGCATGTGTGTGTGTGTGTGTGTGTGTGTGCGTGTGTGTGCGTGTGTGTGTGCGTGTGTATTAGGCACAATCCCTGCTGAGTTTATGAGCAGAGAATCCCAGCACATTAACTAGTATTGATCGATGTCCCTTCTGGTTTTATAGCATGCTTCAGCTCTTTATTATCATGCCAGCTCTTTTGGTTCAACCATTAAAACCTTTTAGTAACATTTCTGGATGTTAGGAATTGCATAATGTACTCTTTTAGGTTGGCCTGGGTAGGCAGCTGGTGCTCTTGTTTTTTTCTTTCTTTTTTTTTTTTTAATTTAGTTTTTAAAAAGCCATTGTACGCTTTCCATATGGCTTTGTGTCTCTGAACTACTCGGTTGACTTGAGAACCACAGTGAAATGCCTTCAGATTGATGTGTTCAGCAGCTGTGTCTGCTGCCTGCAGATTGAGTTCAGTGGGTGGAATCAAATACTTTCCCCATCGTTCTTTTTCTGCAGTGATTTGTATGTCGTTATTGCATTCCTACACACATGCTCGCTGATTACCAACACTATGTATGTATTGGTCTTTGCTGATTTAACAAGTGCTTGCAGGATGCATGACACATTTTCTTCCCTCTGCGATACTGTAGCTCAGAATACATAAACAACTTTTCACTTAGCTTATTAGCTCGGAGACCCAGACCCGCGGCCCTTAATGATCCTTTCAACTCCGCACGCAGTCTTGTTTCCAAGAAATCCTAAAGAAGCATTTCTGCCTGTTACATAACAGCGCTACTCCCCCTCACACCAACTCCAAGTTAATTTACGGCCAAGTTCTTGGCCCCCTGATTATTGTTTCAAGATGTTTCACATTGAAAACCAAACACCAAAACAAGTCTTCTGGTTTTACAAGGTGTCTGATAGTTTTAGGAAAGTTAAGAGGGGAAACAATTAGGTGCAGCAGAAAGGCAATTGTTGGAGTGCTGACCTCACTCATGGCAGGTATATGATCTGGCCCAGTGCGCCGGGATCTTTGCGCTTTTGACTGACATATTAACACTTTTTAAAGGCCACAGGCTTTTCGCAGGGCTACTGCTTCATGTGGCTGGTATGTGAGCGAATTAACCTCATCAAGAAGCAAGTAGCACATGCTTTTCAAACCCCAGGGAGAAATGTTACAATTTATGATTTCCTATTTGCCGCTTCAGGCTCACACGTACTCGGGTGTCCTGTGCATATTTTGTGAGCCGTGCAGATTCTACATGAAACCCGCGTGCACTGTCCACAGACGGTTGAGATTTCACGGTCAAGCGTTACTGGTTTCCTATATTTCTCGTGACAAATTCCTTCATTTTCCACGATTCAACTCTTCCTTACTCAGTGTCTGAGTTATTTCCTCCCAAGTATTTTTCCATCTCTGAAAGTCCTTGTGTTCTCTGATTGGTGTATCTTGCAAATTTTTGTTCTAATTTCTTAAGACACCCTTCAATATTGGACTCCATTTCATCCACAAGATGGCACCGATTCTCAACTTTATCAGCTCGGAGAAGCACACGCAATAGTTCGACGAAAACATTGTTTCCTGCCGAACTTTTTGCTACGGTTCGCTCTCCGACACGTACTCATGGAGGTGCCTCGCCACTGAAGTATATCTTGTCTGCTCTTTTTCATTTGTGCTTTTAGGATACTTTTAATTTATTTAACATTGGGAACATATTCAAAATGTCTTCGGACACCACTTTTTGTAGGACTATTAAAAGATCCGTGCTGCGTTTATATTAAGGGCAATTTGGGTTCACTTTTTTTTGGATTAGGGACAAATATTGGTTATGGAAATGAAAGATGAAGGTTATTTTGCAATGACATTTGCTATGTTCACTTAAAGTACCTCAGGTGGCCTAAACATCCATAGTCAAATGACCCTAAGCAAACATTGATTAGGTAACAAGATACATCAGCATCACCAACAATGCAAAGTTGTTTCAGGTTTCACTGGTGACAGAAGGACGGCTGCAAAACACCAAACAACATAATTTTTAGCAACCGGATTTCTTCTAAGTGTGGATTCATGTTGAGCCACAGAGCCTATTGTTGTTTTTTACCAACTATACATCATAGTGGTTTACGGCTTGGCTGGACTCAGGCACATCTTCCATTTGTAATCGTCTGTGACTTTGTGAAGATTTGCTTTCATTCATTTTTTGAGAGGGAGTTTCCAGTGTTTGTATTATGTTGAAAGAAAAAAAGAAGAAAAAAAACAAAAAAAAACTCCCAAGAAGAGAAAATGAAAGACTTTTTTTTTTAATTGCACCCAGAATGTTTTCATTCATATTGGGGAGGTATGTCTTTGCCAGATGTAAGTTGGCAGACAGACAAGGTCTAAATAGGTGGTCTGGATTCTGTATATAATACTAAAAATCCCTACATGATGCAGAAGATTAAAAACAATAACTACTCTTGAACTGAAAAAAGTCCTACTTGGTGAATCTGTTTGTACAAAAGTGTTTTATGTTCGACTTGAGAGTGATTTGTCTGTGTGAGCCTGTGCATGCAATGCTCTGTTTATGTTTTCATATGAGAGTTGTTTATGCACTTGTACAGAGAAGAGAGGAATGCCAGGGGCTCCAACTCTCTCATGTGACAGAGAAAGGACCAAGGACAAGGCTACTTAACAGTAAAAACACAAATAAGGCATTTTATATGGAGAGAGATAAAAATGTTCTTAGCATAGCATAAATGAAGTTGGCATAGCACAATAAAAGAGGAAGGTAGAAATAGAAATACAGCTGAAATCGACTGAATTTCCAGCATTGTAGCACAGCTAGCATTTGTATTAAGTTAGAAAAGCAGTAGTTTTAATCTCCTGAGTCTTATCGCCGTAGCTAGACAGCTACCATAGCCAACTAGCATCCTGTTCACGTCTTGGAAACACATAAAACTGGGTGAAAATCAAACATTCATACCAAAGAAACAGCACCTGTGCATTTTTGAGCAATCATAAACGCTTTTCCGATTACAGACAAAGCGATGAGTTTTTAAATTTACTGTAAGTCATCACAAAAACAGATTATAAAAATACAGAAGTTATATCAGAAGGCATAGTTATTCAACCCCATCCTAACTCCCCAGCTGCCCATATCACTTCATATCAGGTCAGACTCTGTTAATATTTCACATGGGAAAAGTAGAAGGCTGTTTTTAAAACACCATCAGAACTGGTGCTTTGGCCAGACCCAGGTTTGAACTTGCTGCTAATTCTTCTCTGGATGTGAGATCTACTTTTAAAAAATGTCCCAACTGCTTGAAAACACTGTTTCCCATTCACATTCAACTGCAAATAAAGCTAGACAGCAACTGTCAATCTTACCGCTTGACTGGATACATTTTTTTAATTACTTAAAATTAGGTATTCAGTGAACACTGTATTGTTTTTTGCTGATTTGAAACAGTTGGGAGGTGTTTAAAAGTTCAGCTGCTCACACTGTTTAAGAGGTTCAAGTTTTAACCTCTGGTCAAAACAGTGAAATAGCTGAACTAAAGCAGCTTCACATATGTTCTGGACACGTGTGGGTGTGTGTGTGTGTGTGTATGGGAAAATGAAAATATTGAATTTAAAAATGCAACCCAGAACTAAATAAATTAATGTGAATTTATTTATATTTCTTTGATCCACTGACGTCCTCGTCTCAGTCATTTAATTCATCTGGCCAGACGGCTTTGTGTTTGGAACAGACAGTGGTCAGCATCTGGAGAAGTAGCCCTGGTGTCTGCCTAAAGTTATGTGGAGAGGAGAGAGGACTGGAAGATTCATGTGAAGGGGTGGTAGTTCCAGAGCAACTCCTCTAAAACAGTGGGCATTCAGCAACAGCTGCCACCTTTAAATAGAAAAAATAGGTCATAAATCTCCGAGGTTTAGGGTGGATGGAGAGAGTGACAGAGAACAAAGCCAGGATAGTGTTTGATGGAGGAATAAGTAGAGAAAGGTGAAGGGCAGAATTTGATGGAGTGAGGAAAAAGAAGAGAAAAAAGGTGGGGAAAGTATTTGTGAGAAATACCTGAAGCAGAGACAGATCAGAAACAAAGGGAGAGCAGATGAAGACGAACAGACAGATGGAGACGTTCTGCAAAGTCATTGCTGCAGCAGCAGAACGGATCGCATGAAACGGTCGGCAAGCTGGCCGCTTCAGCAAAGTTGGAAAACAGGACACTAAGGCCATTTTACCTGTGCTCCTTCACTTCCCCCCTTATTCCATTTTCTCAGTTAGGAAAGTACAAAGCCAGCAGGTGTGTATAAAAAAAAAAAAAAAAATGGGCCACTTGCTTTGTGATCGTTGCACCTTGTTTCCAAGGTGACCGGGTTTATGTCTTTGGGGACGGCCTGCCTGCGCCGCGTTCAAGAGTGAAATAAGGCCAAGACGTACCACCTTCTCACAAGATGTGGGGATGTACCGCTAAAGAAGCGTGGCATAAAACTTAAAAGTTTATTATCCATTTTAGGGTCAGAGTGTTCTGCTCAGTCAAGATCAATGTGAACAACCGTTTATAAATCTTCTTTCTCCGTCGGCTGGTCTTGTGATTTACTCATCAGTATATGGCACAAACCCCTCTGCCAGACATTTACGACTCGAAGGCCTCAAAGTCCCACAAGATGTGGAGACTATTATGGTCTATTCACACTCGATTGCCTTTATGAACTGCCAGCGCCTTCACACACAAAAAAAAAATATAATAATAATAATGGAAAACAGATGTAAGGAGGATAGAAAGTGACACTCGGGAAGAGCAGTGAGTTTTCAAAGCAGCAGGAGGTGAGATTTGCGGGAGAGCACTTGTGATGTTCGTGTGTTAAGTGGTAATTGTAATTGTCAGATGCAATCAAGCTGGACCAAAGACCAGGAAAAACTGAACAACAGCAGGAAGTGACGTAACGACGAGTTTAGGCACGAGATCGCCACAATTCTTCTCATGAGTGCGAAGCCTCACCATGGTGGCAGCTTTGTCTGGTTGCTGGCACCGTGTGACTTGTCCTGGTAAAGTAAGCTCAAGCTATTTTTATGAGACCTGGAAATTGATGTGAGAGCTTTACACTTGTAACTGTATGCTTATGTTTGACAGACTTTAATTTGGAGTAAGAGGGTAGGCAATTATTCTCAGTCTGACCTGTTGTCTTAACGGAGTCAGATAATAAATACTTCGGTGAGCTGACTGACAGCAAAGGCAATGAATAAGACCCAACATTCTGCAGAAACAGATACATAAAGACAGACAAGACATAAATAGTTTGCAATCACCTTGAGAACAACTTTTGATATCTTACACACAAGAAGTTGGTCTCTGCTTCAGAGCTTCCTATTGCCACTAGGTTTTAGACGTTTTTTTCAAATAAATTCGGACCAGATCTGATCAACCCTGGTTTAAGTCCAAAGTATTTTTTGACTAATCGAAGCTAAACTGAATGATTTGACACTGAACGGAGATTTTTCAAAATACAGTTTAGGATTTATGTGACCATTTTTCTATCCGATTTGCGATGCTTTTTGGCATTAAAATATGACAGCCATCGACACCACAAAAGGTTGCTTTGTCTAATCCGCACAGGAGCGTTCTAAAGTAATTGCATTATTACTTCCTCAAATCTCGTTAAATTAATCTCTCTTACTGTTTTTGTGAACCCAGATATCGAGTTTTGTCCCATTTGGTGAGCTGACTGTGCCCCTAGTTACAAAAGAGGTAGGTGTCAAATGATAACGTTTGGTGAAGTTTTGTCTATTTTTCCACACGATTGTTTTTTTTTTTTTTCAACATTTACGACTGCCTGCCATATCCCACACGATCGTACGTTTTATTATGAACGAGTGAGCAGGACAGAGCTGAGATTGTGTTTTGTATTTTGGGATGGTAAGGGAAAAAAAAGCATGACGCAGCAGCTGTTTGGTTGGGTCACGTAATGTAATGTTTACTGCTTGTCTCATAATTGGTTACTCTATTATGTTTTTATGGTGTAAAGTCCTTTGAATTGCCTTGTTGCTGAAATGTGTTATACACTAAAGCCTGTCTTCTTTGTTTGCGCTTTTTTTTTTTTTTTAACTGTGAGTTAAACCACAAGGCAAGTTTTAATGATCCCCTCATTCATCCCCACATGTCGCTAATCGCACTGGGGTTGAAACCAGCTTTTTGTTTTCACACGAGCAATTAAGGGCAAATGAGGAGAGTAATGAATGTGACCACAGAGTCCAATACTGTCTCTCTGAAAGAATGTAAATAACTTTCACAAATTTCCCTGCAGATCTCCACAGCCATTATTACCCATCTGAATATCTAAACTGTCTTAACTGGACAATCGTTTGCTCTTGATTTGTTTACATGAACATGTCTGATGCTTTTAATTCTTAATGTATAAGCTTACAGGTTCACAGTTCAATCTGGGACACACACACGCACACACACACAAAGTTTATCTCATCATCCTCCAGACATTTTGTCTGAAGCAGTCCTGCCCTGACATCCTCGAGGGAATGCCGTTAAGTCGGAAAAACCTCTACAGTCTCTCTCGGTTGGTCCACACATGTGAGCGGTGTCGTAAACCGTCTGTTGTTGTTTATTATGAGACATGACAAGGAGATGAAAAATGTTTAACCCCAAAGTTTTTTTTTTTTTTCTGCTTCCCAGCACTGTTTTCTTTTACGTTTCTTCATCTTTTAACTTTCAGTGATAACAAATGCATAAAAAAAAAAAGTTAAATCAGTCTTCTCTTACCTTGACCTAGAGCCACTGAGGCCAGAAAAGAGAGCAGTAGTGGCAGCTTAGTTAATTCCAACATTGTGCTGATGGTGTGATCACGGAGTCGTCATGGATACGAGATGAAGAAGAAGCAAACAACTGGTTCTGCTGCACTTGGTCAGGGGAAGTGGGCTTCGGATCCTCAGGTGTGGGTGATGCTGCCGGTCCTGCAGAGTCTCGCCGTGTCTCCTCCTCGTGTGGGTTGGAGACAGGAGCTTTTTAAAAGAAGGGGCATCAGGAGTGCACACCAATCCAGCCCCTCTCTCTTTACCATTGGTTAGTGGAATTTAACATCTGGGTCCCCCATATCATTGTCCAGAAAGAAAAAAAAAACGAAAAAAGAAACGACGAGGGCCTGCTCGGGGTAGAGGGGAGAAAGATGCACACAGTCAGTGGGCCAACAAACTAAGAGGTTTGCTTTCCCCTTTGTTCAAATCCATATCTCATATTTCATCTTTCTGACTCAACCGCAGCTTAATTTAGGAATTTGATCTTTTATTACTCGTGGGCCGAGCCTCCTTTGCAACAGAGTTGTTATATTTGTCCTGTGAACAGGTGTGTGCACATGTTTGTTTCCTTCTTTAAACTTCCATTCTGGTTCCTGTCTCTATCTTGTTAAACAGTGAAGCATTCTCTAAAATTAGATCATCCCAAAAAAGAATAATAATAATAATAATCTATGCTTATTATGATCTCATCTTGCTTTTTTTTTTTTAATGTACAAAATGGCTTCAATGCCCATCATTAAATATAGCTGTGGTCTGCTTAAGTATACATGAAGACTACATTTTCTTTAGTTGTCACTGTGGCTCGCTCTCACTGCCCCCATCTCCTCCACTCGCTCTCGCCACAGCCAGATGCTGCTGCTTCCCCCCCTCACCCTCCTCTGGTTCAACTTCTGGTTCAGTTTTGTAACTTTTTAACAGTTGCTGATTGCGCGGTGATGCACTGCCAGAGAGTGGAAGTGGCGTCATATGGCATGCCATTCAGGAAAAAGTCCTGAGAGCACAGACGCGAGACGTGCTTATGAGGTGCAATGTACGCGGGCTTGTTTTAAACACGTGTATTTGCTCAAGAAAGTGGTGGAAATTAAAAATACTAATTTAACTCAGCTCTTTTATAAATCCCAGTTGGCTTGACATTAAAACCGGGTTAAGCAGCAACAGCTGAAGGAATGCTTCCCCTGTTTTTAGCTTGACAAAAGTTAAAGAAAACGCTATAGTTGAATGTAGAAATGCAAAATGATGTTAACCGTTGAAGACTTTATTGCTAAATGAGTCCCAGATGGGCATCTGACTTGATTGTGGCTATTGTGTAGATAGTGTATAAATACCATTGTTTCATATGATTATGTGCGATAAACATAGTCTTCAAAAAATTCAATATTTTTCACTCAACCATGAATTTCCTTACTTTGAGAAAATAGGGAGCATGCTATTGTGTATGTGTACTTAATATCCCTAATGAATATGTTCCAAACTATGTGTGTAAAATATTTATAGAAAAACATAAAGTATGATTAGAAGTGTAAATAAACAGTTTACTGCAAAAGCTATCGCTACATCTGAAATATGCGGCAGCCATGTTAGATTTTGAACTCTGTGTTAACGAGCTGACACGCCCACTTGGATTTTCTGCATCGTGTTTGTTTTTTTGATGAAAAAAAAAAATTGAGTCCTGTACAAAGCTGAAGATCACAGTTATAATGCTTTAACTAATATAATCAGCTATTTTCCAAAATAAAAACAAAACAAAAAAACAGAAGGGTAATCATGATAGGAGTGTCTTTAGAGTGTTGATTCCACCAAATACACATTCTGGTTAGCACCTTTGAATGTTTTATTTTTATTAAACACTGTATTGGCTTCTGCAAACAATTAAGAACAACAACCAAAATCAGATAAATGTTTATGTATGGTAGCCAAATTTAACAGACTATTAGATGAAGTGAATACTCTTGATCAATAATGACAAAACAATGCCCTGCCGGGAAGCTTTGGATCTTTCCATGACAGTGAATGGCACTTGGACGCGTGCAGCTCTCCTAAGTGTTGCAGCAGACGGAGTTCCCCGTATGGCAAAGTTATTCCTTTGAAAGCTGTTTCCATGACATTTCAGAGTTTTCCTTTTAGTCTTTCCAAACGACCTCTTCATAGATTTACTCAACATTAATCCTTATATATAGAAAAAATGTTTATAAATGTTTGCAACTGGACCAAATCAGTTAATGCTGAACCAAATGCCACAAGATACAAAATGTCTGGATTAAAATGGTGAAAATGGGGTAAGGTTTACCTCGCCATGCACCTTATTATGGCTTATTTGATTCATTATGGTATTGTTAGCACATTATTATGTGGAGTTTAAATCTCCTAGTCGAGGGGCAAAAGCTACAAATTATTTATTCTCCTGGTTGGCTAAAAGTTAAAAAGATTTTTTACTAAGCAAGATGGTGGTTTCTAATTGGACAGAAGACAACAAAAAAAATGTAAAAGATTATATAAAAAAAATACCATGAAATTATTTATATCCTTCTCAATAATTGCTAAAAAAAAAAACGTTTTCATCATTAGAGCAAACAAGCCCTCCTTGCTGATCGCCTTTTTGACTGTTTCCATTTTGAAAATTTGTCACAGTGCCACAATTTTTTAAGATTTAGGCAAAAAGCTAAGTCTTTGACCAGTGAAATTTCTTACACAAATAAGACTCTGAATTAGCTCCTCCTTCAGCCAAACCACAGCCAATGAAAATGCAGGAAATCATCTAAATCCTGGCACAGGATTAACTTTCCATTGCAGTGTTTGAAATTATTTCTCTATTCTCTGCAGCAAGCAGGGGTTGCAGTTTACTGGACCTTGCATCAGAAGCAGAAGAAAACTTCTTCAAGGCGTATGGAGGTGAAATGACAAGCGCTTGTGTTGCCCCCAAAGCGACTTTCTGATGCCACCCTGGGCATCTACCCATATGTCCTATATCCAAACCCACCACGCAGAGTCTGCTCCTAAACATTGGAAAACAGCTGCCGTTACATTTGACTGTATAAATTTATATCAATCAAGGACTCCGGTGTTTATTGCTCACCCTCTCTGGTGATGAGCACCACTGACACTGTAACGACAGACCCATTGTTGCCTGAGAGAGTCTTGGACGGACATTAAAGACTGGGCCACTGACAGTTCAGAGATATTTCCACAGTCATTTCCCAATTGCTTTGGACAGTGCAGAGTGAACAACATATAAACATTCCTTTTCACTGACTGCCTACACCCACTCACACATGTGCACACTCACCAGGCATTAGTGCATTAGTATGCTGAAGAAGCTCCTAAGGTTGTATAAATACACATTACCTCAGCCGTAAACAGCACAGGAACCTCCGTCTTAAGTCATTCTCACCGAAAGCTGCAGCGCTAGCCTCCACACGGACAGATCTTCTTCTTCTTGGGCTGATTATAGGCCGATCTCACCTGTTTACAGCTTATATTAACAAACCAAATCCAGTTGGGAGCAGAAAAAGGGGCGCAACCATATGAGTTCTTTTCAAGAAGCCCGGCTTTAATTGTTGCAATATGCTTCTGTTTCAAACTCAATGAATCAGTGGCCATTATTCAAACGCTCGAATGCACATTACTTCAATATCTGATTACTTCAGTGCTTGTGTTACTCTAGTCGGGTCCCCACATGGGGATAGGAGAGCAACCTAATTGAAGACTTACTGTGGCCTGCACCTGAATGTTTTTACGTTTTGTTACATCAGAACCACAAACTTCGACATCTGCTATTGATATTTTTGTGACAGACCTACACAAAGTTATTATGAATGCTTAGTGATAGAAAAAAAATATTCGTGGTTTCCAAAGTTGTATAAACATATAAGTCCTTTTCGCTCTTTGACCCCTTAATATATGTTTTAATTTGAGTAAATACAACTGTGTTCCTCCACTTCAAAGTTGTGTGGTTGACTGTGTTGGTCTTTCGTGAAAACCAAAGATGAATAAATCTTGTAGTATATAAGCAAATGTACTGAATGAACATTCCAAATATTGTGTTGTTTAAAGTTAATATTGCCATCATTTACGTCTGTTTTTAGAGGCAGCTCTGAGAAAAACCCAAGTACATGTTTGAATTATTGTCATTATATTAGTGAAAAAAGTTAAAAACACCAGTCACGTTGCGCTTCCTGAAATTGGTCAGATTTTTTCTTTTTTTTTTTTTTATTGATCAACAAGAAATATCTGAACGTTTTGTAAAAGCAAAATGCATTAACTAAAAGAACGTAGTGGCAAGTTTAAAAATGACCAAACAATCAAAAGAACACAAATATAGTTTTATATATTTATACCCAAAACGCCAACCTACACCACGTTATTTTAGCAGCACACTGAGGGAGAAGGGACCACAGAAGGAGTACATGAGAACATAAAAGCTTCGGGGTATCTTGGGGAAAAAAAAAAAAGAAAAAAAAAATCCAATGACTTTAATGATAGAAAACTTGTTTTTTTTGTTTGTTTTTTTCTTTGCCAATTCTGGAAACTGGAAAACGGTGGAATGCTACAGCTCTGACACGTCGACTGACAACAAACTCCTCATGCCATTTCCTAAACAGACACGACTCGAAGCCATTGCTCTAAGATTCATCCTTTTACAGCAGCTCAACAACACATTTGGCTAATGTGCATTTTGGATCTAAACAGCCGAGATGTTGACGTTAAATTACAGTAACAACCTATAAAATGCGACCGAGGGCAGAGTGGTTACACCAGCTCCCGTGTTTCCGTGCGTTACAGTTCCAGGAGACAGTCCGTGCCAGCGTAGTCTGGGAGATTAAGCTCATATTTTTTCTGAATGTCATAGGGCAGGAAGCGTCCAGCCAAGAAATGCTTCCCAGAGAAGTTTAGCGCGCACTTCTTTGGTGCGATGAGTGAGATGAGAACTTCTGGGTTTATCCCATCCTGACTTGGTTCCTCTGCATCCCAACCTGGGGAAGACAAAATGTTAGTATTTGCATGAAAGTTGCTGAAGTCGAACTTTGATGAACACAGACTAAGCTAACAGCAACGCAAGATTTATTCTTCACGTCTGAAAGCAGACCTGGAAAACTCCGTTTTGGAAGCCAGGGTTCCCAGCTGGGTGCCCTGCGGCTCATTTATCCTGCTTTGTTTGTTGGCCTTAAGTCAGAAGCACATTATTAAAACCTTACCTGAGGGCACGTCCACACTGACAATGGGAATCTTGATTTGCTTTAGGGTGACCAGGATGCCAGAATATGGCTCCTTAATATTGGATGAGTCTGCCTCCAGGCCTAGCATGGCATCGATCACTAGGTTGTAGGCATCATTAATGAGTTGCACCTGAACAAAGAACAAGTCGGAGTGAATAATATAGTTTTAGTTCAATATAGTAAAAATTCAAACAGAACATTTAGCCAAAGTCAAACTTTTTTTTTTCTCCAACTCCATCCTCTAATGGTAAGGTTGTTTATTGGAATCTAACACACACGCAAAACGCACTCCGGCGGGATAAAAGTAAATATTTTCCATTCATTCCTAAGATATATTTATGTTTTGATGTCTAATCTTTTTTTTTTATCTGTGTTTTGGTGTGAGAATAATTTAATCGCAGGTAAACCATTAGTCCTGCTTCAACAATTAAACTAGAAATACAACAAAAAAATGCATGTTAATTTTTTTTTTTTTTTTTTTTTTTAGAATGTCCAGTTATCCATTGGCTATTGTAATCCCTTTTGGCTGATAAAACTTCAGTGATACGGTTCTTACAGCCATTTACAAGAGTTCGAGGAATGTTCACTCCAGTTCTCGCTTTCAGCCGTGAGATGTTTTAAGAGTTTCACATAAAACTCCAGGACTTAATCCATTTCTTAATTCTCAACCAGGTACTAGTGGTCCTACTTGTATTTTTTTATTTTTTTTTTAATAATTGTCATGTAATAGGGCCCATTTCTTCTTCAGCTGTAATTTTTTATGCACTTATATCAACAGCAGCAAGAACCTCCAGTTAGTTTCATGATGACATTTTTAGGATTTTAAGAGTTTTTTTTTTTTTAGCATCTTCTGGTCTGCTCTCATGATGGCCATATGTGGGCATGTTGCCAGTTGTTTTGAATGACCATTAACTTTTATATTATTTTTCACACAGTAAAATGGCTGATTTAAAAGTTTTTTTTAGATCGTCTTTATGAATCGGATCCTAGACACTTACAGTCTTATGGCTTAAGGCCTCAAGCAGCTCTTTCAAAACCAATTAAATGTCTGTGTTATTAAAAAAAGGCAAACCACATTCAAAATGCTAATATTGACTTTGTAGCTTTCCCAAGGCTTAAGCAAAATGAGACACCAAAACCACCAGGAGCCTGTCACAAATACTTGAATTTTAACACAGTCCATAGATGACAAAAAAAAAACACACACATTTGGTTTTTTGTGTTTTTTTTTTTTGTTTTTTTTGAGAATGAAAATATAATTAAACTTGATTTAAATGCACAGATTAAAAAAATACTTTAACTTGCTTAAAGTTTTAATTTAAAAACTTAATAAGGAAGAGCAGTGAGATATGATGAGCTGTGGCAGCTGCAGCAGTTGTAGTGTTCGTAGTATTTGTGGTAGTCACAGTAATAGTAGCGGTAGTAATAATAGTTGCAGTTTTGGACAATGGCAGTCAGTACCATCCATACATGTACAGGATTTGAAATAAGTTTCAAACTAAACCAACTGTAACCACAAATGGAAAACAGTTTGGTAGGACAAGGTTGAAGGTCTTGCAAAATGTACTCTGTTAAACGGTTACTGACCTCCGTAGGGAGATAGGAGAGGAAAGGGATGTCCATCTTCTCACACTGAATTGTGAAATCCTGGTGCAGGCTGTGAGAGGAACGTTTCGGGTGATAGACGGTGGGCTCATAATCCTGCACCAGAAACAGAAAAACATGAAGATGGAGAACAAGAGAGAAAAAGGTTTTTGCCAATGCTCTCGGGACTCGGTGTGGAAAATTTCTCGGTGCACACTTGACCAGCAGTTCACTGCGGGGAGAAAATACTATTGCACCCTGATCAGAAGTTGTGGTTTCAACAGTCTGTTTTCTGCATGAAAATTCCCGTAATAGCTGGAAGCTGAGAAGAGTAGAAATCCAGACACCTTCTGTCTGAGAGGTGTGTGATGCTCAACAGGAAGCACCTGTGACCATGAATTTTTCACAGTCACAAAGATAAATCTTTAAGAGTCAGCAGAATGAGTGCGAGTTAAACTGTGTCGGTTCGTGTTTAAATTTCCCTTTCCCCTTGCTGTTTTTACATTAAGGGTGACTTTGTCGACATCTTACTTTCACGTAAACTTTTAAACACAAGTATCCTATGATGTGCATCTACCGAGGCCTTTCAGGTGAATGACAAAAGCAATCCTAAAGTGCATCGAGTTAGGTCTAGGAATATGTGGATTATGATCTTAAGGACACTTTTCTTTCATTTAAATACGTGGCAGCTTATATTTATGTCAAATGTTAATTCCATTATTCTACAGAACACTATAAGACTTCAAGAGCATTTTAAGTATCAAAGTCAGCTTTATAGAGGAATTGGACACATATAGACATAGAAATATGTAAACTCTACAGTAGACAAAAAAAATAAAAACACACTTCTTTTTAAATGGTTGGCTAAATAGCACAAATTGTGCATATTTTTGTTTACAGGTAGAGTATCAGACTGCTCTCCCAATAAGGTGTTCTTCGTGTCCATCAGAGAGGAAGCTCAGAACAAGAAAGTCTTTCTGTGGAGGTTGGTTTTTGCAAATAGCTCTTTGTTCAACGGACGGGTACAGTTTGTGTCCAGGATATGTGGGTTCTGCAGAGATATATCTCAGTCCTTTGATGTGGGAACAGAAACAGCATCTTATTTGTTGTCACATTAGAATGATGCAGTGTTAAGTGTTTGGGTTTAACCTCATCTGCCCATTGAGAGTCCAGCTGGTGGTGAAAATGCTCTTGTCAGTACACCAGACCATAAAATAGCATGCCGAGTCACACTGGTCCGTGCCACTCAGTGGGAACAAGGCAAAAGAGCACAGAATAACCGCAACACGGTTTTTCCTGTTAACGTGGCTCTGTGTTAATGGTCCATTCCCTCTTGGTGTTTGTTCTGAGGATAACAGATTCAATATATCTCCCAGTAAGCTCACAGCAAGTACACTTAGTCTGTATCTGTGGTTCCTACTTGAGCTAATACCAGAACTGGCAGTGAGTGTTGGTTTGGTATTTTGAGACGTGGCAAATATAGCTTGGTTCATGTACACTCACAGCTTCTATGGCATATTTCCACCAAAACTCTTTTGTTTGTTTTTTTTGTTTTTTTACCCAATGTATTGAAATTTTCCATATGAATTCATTTTTGAGTTAAATTATGTAGGTTCGTGTTTGAATTGCCCTTTCCCCTTACTGGGAATTACCGTTGAGCAGAAAACGTAGAAAAAAATAGATTTTGTCAGGGTTAGTCACTGGACCTGGCATTTGTTTGACCTGAACAGAAGTTGCAGGCTGCAAATCCAGAGAAACTGAAGAAGAACTCTTAATGACTGTTTGCAGAGTCATTAAGACAATAGCCAGGAAAAATGGTGCAGAAAAGCTATTTTCCCGTAAATGTTCACATTCACCAGCGCCAAGCTTCCAGCCCTTGAGGGATGGTGGTGCTTTGTAGAGTTTAGTTTTCAAACACACGACATTAAGAGTAACAGTTTGTCATTTTCGTGTAAAAAATGACCAATTAAAACGACACACGACATTAAAAGTAACAGTAAGTCATTTCTCTGTAAAAACAATACAATTTTCCACATGTAATAACGTGTCTTCTTTAAATAGTGTGTGCAACCTTCTGTCATTTACTTAACCCAGCATTAAAATGTAATTCATGTGTAAAATATAAGGGACTAATATTATGGAATTTCAACAAAGAAATATAATTCACTGAATAGTGAACTGCATTGGCTTATGTTGCAGAATTAATCTTTTTTTTTTTTTTTTTTACTTTCAAAGCGTATTAGCTTTAATAAAAACATATATGTACTTTGTTGTGCTGAATTGTGTTTTCTTTCATATCAATGAGGAACCTCATGATTTACACAGGAGTCTGAATAAAGGTTGACATGTTTGTGCGACATGCAAATGTTGGATATTTCACGTTCATTTCCATACTTTGTCTAATCACATTTACAGCTCTGCGTCAGGTGTGTGTGTGTGTGTGTGTTACGTGTGTGCGTGTGTGTGTTCTCGTGCATGCATGTTTCTCTCATTCTGGTGTGCATTGTCCTGTTGACAGGGATCTCCTCACACTTTAAGCACATGTACTCTTTCACACAGACACTGATCTGCTGTTCAAAGTTAGCGCCGTTTCTCAACTCAGACAAGCATGATCCCCGTTCAGCTGTGTAGGCTGAATTGTCTTTTAAAAACCAGAGAAATGAAAATGTATTTATGTAGCACAGGGTCAAATAAAACCAATGTATCACATATATACCCTTGAATATCTACGTTTTGTTACGTTTTAACTCCACACGGATGAAGCTAAAACTATTCTGCTTCAGGAGTTCTGGGATGAACATATTTACAAAGATTTATATCTTTAATGGAAAATGTACGTTTGTTGTGTAATTTTGGCTTAATTGAGGGTATTGTAATTTTTAAAGTCTGTATACTCCAGATAACAGTTATTCAATTACTAAATTAGTTGATGATTATTTCAAAGTTTTAATATTTCATTGAACACAATTAATCCAATTTACTGCTTCAGCCAAAATGGAGAGTTTTCAAAAAACCACCGTATCAAAATCTTTGTTTATTCATTCTTGTGATGAAATCATATGAGAGGATTTGGAAGAGAACATTCCATAAAGACGAATTTGCCTGCTTAAATCAAAATCCCCCAAACACGTTTGTAACTTGAAACTGTCCACGCACAGTAAATCTACCATAACTGAGAGTTGTGTTAAAGTGAATGAATGGACTCCATCCTAAGCCAAAGATCTTCAGACTTCACCTCTGACGCTTCTCCACTAATAAAGTCAAAGACTAAAACGGGATAACATCGCACATTTAATACGAGAGACGCTAAAATTGTCAGCGATATATGGAAGTGATGGATCGCTGCTCTTAAAATAAATTGTCTTGACATGTCAGTCAGTGTGCGAGCTCCAGAAATAACTCCAACATCGCACCGGGTGGGTGCGGGGGGGAGTGAGGCAAAGCTTCAAGACGCTTTTAATGGGAGTAACAATGGCATGATATCATCATGACTGTCTGAGTGCCCTTGCAGAGAGTGTAATGGGATAACTGCTTCAAGCCGTTTACAGGAGCCGAAATGAAATTCTGTAAAGCACTTAGGGCCTGTATACAGAATCCCCTGTTAGTCGTGACACACGTTAAAGTTTGGAGATTGTTTTTCATTTGTCTGAATGACTCGCCAGGCTGTTTTTAAGACCGTTTTAACGAATCATTTCTCAGACCCACATTAGTCACTTTAATATGTTTGGTTTGTATTTACTTACGAATATGCGGAGATGTCGGGCACACACTAGGCCGATGGAGCCATTTTGATCTGGACCGCAGATCACCAGCACTGTCGGTTGCTTCTTTGATAAAGCACTCAGTGGATAGGCCTGAAGGGGAGACATAAATGTGAAAGATAAGTAAAGCAAGGGAGTGCTATTTTTCTTACATAGCTCAAATTCTCGCTCTACGGGAGATCTTTCCTGCCCACAGTCATCACAATCTCGACTCTGAAGAAACTTGGTTAGCATGAGTTATAACAACAATTGTTTTAACTAAAAAGTACTTTTTAATAGAATCAGTTGAACTGAGTTGAATCGAGGGCTCCACGTTGGCGCAGTTGAGCTAAAGAAGAAACATGTCAACAAGAAATAACAAAAAGCCCCAAAACAGAACCATGAGGATCGCCACGGAGAAATCAGTTTGAAGAAGACCTGTAATTTGAAGCAGCCACGTGGAATCAGTGATTTCAGATCTGGTGGTCTTTTGTATGAAAGGTTTAGGTAAGACGAACAGTTCAATTCCCTGTGCCACTTTACACCCGAACATTATTTCAGACTCTTTTAATTGACCGCCAACAGTCGTTATTGAGATGTATTAAGAATGTTACATTTTTCCAAAGCAGCAGTTAGCCGTGCAACCGTCATCTTCTCAAGAATATTGGTGCGAAATGCTAAAAAAGTTCAAAACTAGAGCATCAGCTCGGTTCTGGCACTCTCACCTGTGGTTCTCATTCAGCACGGGTTACCCGATCTTTACCTCAGGCTTTTCATCATTCTTTAAATATTAGGCCACAGAATGCTGCTGCTGCTGCTGCCAGAGGAGGCTGAAAATGGCACCAGCTACACTGTGTCTATGAGAGACAGTCTATTATCATTAAAATAACCCTGGCAACAGTGGAAAAAATTCCAGTTCACTCTTCACGGGATGCCTCTGTATATATAACACACCTTCTGTCTCCATCCCGACTGCTGTGGGCTGCTGGCGTCTGTCTTGTTTAGTGGCTTCAGTCTCCCTTGTAAATCAGCCCGCACCTTCTTAAGGCAGACAGGTATTCACCTGCGGGGCTGTCTTCCTGAGAGACCAATCTTCCGTCTCTCTCAAATAAACCAAATCGCCATGTTAGCGAGAGTATCTTTGAGCGTATGTACACGCTCACTTTCAATAAAATGGTCCTCAGTCATTTCACTCTGACTTTCCACAGCTTCTTCAAAGTACTAAAAATTGAAAAGCAGTTCTCAATATCAGATCAAAAATAGGACACCATAATAAATTTGTTCACTTCGCTAGAACTGTTAAATCTATACTTCAAAGTTGTTACATGTATATTTTAAAAGAGTTACTTGTTTTAAAGTCGACAGACTCTTCCAGCAATAGAAACGTGTGTATCGTGAGAAGGAAGTGTCCATGGCCTAGTTCGCAGCGCTCATCCATCAAAAGCAATAAAACGTAGACGAAAATTCCTCCACTGTGTATAAAACTCATCTACCTCCATTTTCAACTCAGTCTTTCACCACGGCAGCAAGTTCATGCGGGGGAAACAGGCCATCGTCCACGTCGGATAATTGGATGGATAACAAGACTCCGAGCGCATTAACTAGAGCGATGAATCCGGAATATGGGAAAGCGGCTGTTATCTCCATCATAACAGCTCAGCGGAGAAATAACCACGGTAACTCAATGAGATCTGAGGGAGATTGTTTCGCCTGCCGTGGGCCATGTGGGATCGATCGCGGGGTTTAAATTGGGCGTCTGGGTGACGACGGAGATCAGCACACGCAATAAAAACCAGAAAGTATTCTTTGTACTTTGTAGAAACAAAGGAGTGTGATTGTTTGCTTCTCTGTTTGTCAGTAGGTTAATTATGAGGGCCCGCGTCGGTGATAATTAAACTTGGACAAAAGACTTGGTTTTGCTAAAGTAAGATATCGATAACTGAAGTTGTCAATTAAATGAATAGTGTGGCCTATTTTTAGTTCTCAATACTTTGCAGCATCACCTTTTGCTACAATTAGAGCTGCAAGTCTTTGGGGGAAAATACTTCTGCCAGCTGTGTTCATCTAGAGTGTGATACTTTTGCCAATTAGTCTTTGCGAAAAAGTTCAAGCTGAGGCAGATTTAAGAGACTGTGGGTATCAATTTTCAAGCCTTGCCTTATATTCTTATTAGGACTTGTGTTGAAACTTGTACTGGGCCATTTTCACACATGCATATGCTTTGAGCTCAACTGGACCTCTGGCTATTTAAAAGTCACTTCTTTTGAAGCTTCTAAGAGGGTTTCTTTGCCCAGTGTTTTTGATCCGTCTCATCATTCTTATCAATATCACCATCTCTGTTGAAAAAAAAGAAAGAATCACCCACAACATGATGCTGCCACCACCGCGTTTAGAAATTGGGATTATGTGTTCAAGGTGATGCGTAGTGTTTTTTTTTTTTTTTTCAAACAGGTCAGTATTTTAGGTTCAGGGGCACCTTCTTCATTTTTTCAAATGTTCCTTCTGCTTCACAGTAAGTAGAAGGAAGAAGTAGATTTAGAAAATCCCAAGTTTGTATTTTTGGTGTAAAAATAGGGGAAGATTTAAAAGGAATTCATTCTCTTGCAAAACAGTGTATACGCTTGTCAACAAAGCGTGTTTTTGACTATCGCTGCCATCGAGCAGCTATTTTCCTTCCGACAAACCCTCTAAATTGCTCAGAGGCAAACTGTCCAACAATTGGCAAATGAGCAAAATTGTGAGGAAAAACTTTTTTTTTTCTTGTAAGTATATATTTACAAAGATGGCTGAGTAATATGTGATAAGTCAGTGCAAAAAATAAAGCAGTGCACCCCTTCGGGCATGTTCTTTCTGAGAACAATGTGTTTTTTTTTTGTTTGTTTTTGGGGTTTTTTTACTGTTTTGCCTTGAAAGAAAATCAGCGCTTGGGGTGGAAAAAACAGGGGTCTGACATCAACTGTATAGGGCCGGAGTTGTGCAACTTTCAGACGTGGTCCCTGGTCCAACACACCTGCATTAAAGCTTCACTTCCAGGCCTGGAGTCTGACACCTCTGGTCTAAAAGGAGACATAATGATTAACGGTTATATAGCAATAACACAGAAGATGCGTTTTTATATTTGTTCATAATGGCGCTCTGTATCCGTTGGTTCAGTGGGGAGGAGGAACTTCAGTAATAATAATAAATCCACTAATCTATGATGAACAAAATAGCCTGTCTCTTCTTCAAACTGGATGATTTAAGCAAGAATGTTGTTTACATATGGACTCACCACATTTCCTGTTAATAAAGGCAAGTTTAACAGTTGTTTTTGTGAATGTTGAGAGGGATCACGACGATCACTGCTGGAGCCCTTTCTGCTGCTGCTGAACCCACGAGGGTAAAGTGCCGTGTGAAACCGCAGCTCACTTCAGGCAACGTTGTAAAGCATTATCAAGCGTCTGTGTAATTTCATCTGCTAAGGAAAGCTTGATAAATCTGACATAAATCTGTTGAAATTAGTCATTAATTCTGATTTAGGGCTCTCAAATCAGCAAATAACAGAGTAATTACCAGAAGGGGATATAAATGGCATGTTTAATACGGCCTTGGAGGCCAACTGCTTTGTTTATGTGCTTTTTTTTTTTTTTGTTTCTTTTTAATGAGAAAAGAGGGACTGCCAGAGTGATCTTCACATAAATATTGAATTTGACAGCTCTTTTTTTTTTTTTTTTGATCATCATGTGAGATACAGCTTGCAAGCCCGACCCAGTTTTTCTGTTCTTTAATGTATTTTGCATAGATTCATATCCAGCGGTAATAAAAGCTTGCTTCCTGTATTGGGTGAAATATGTTGGACAGCTTTATTCCAAAATACCTTCAAGCAACTCAAACCACCTCAGCAAGAATTTCTACAGACATTTTCAGCATATTTCTTTCATGCCTTTAGTTTCTGGGTGTTTAGAAGGTCTTTTTGTTTCATTATGTCACAGTGCGATTGTTGGACTCTATTGAAGCTTTTAGGAAGCGACTTAAGACGTTCTTTTTTAAACGAGCGACAATTTATGTTGGGATGATGAACTTCTTAAATGTCTTTTTTTGTGTGTGTTTTTATTGTTTCTAAAAAAATTTTTTTATTATTTTTACTATGAAGCACTTTGTGAATACTGCCTCAGAAAGGTGCTATATAAATAAAATGTACTTACTCTACAGTATTTTTTATTTTACTTTTTTACATTTTAGGATGAAGTGCTTAACTTAACACTTAATGCAACAACCACCAACTGAATTTTACTTTATTAATATTTTGTGTCATAAACCAAAACAACGTGACGCAAAGTTGTGAAGTTGAAGGAAACGGATGCATGAGTATTTTTCTAAGATCTTTTGGAAAGAAACCTGTGTTTTTGTATTCACCACCTCAAGCCAATGTGGTTGTCTCACTACACGTTTTGTAAACCTACAGACTAAAATTTGCATCCGTTCTTTCTTACAAAGCAGCTTATACTTGATCTTATTGGATGTAGAGGAACTGTGGCTATAGATCTATTTTCAATTGCATTTAGGTCTGCGCATCGAATAGGGCCATTCTCGTGATTGTTGCAGCCTCTAACAGCTTTTCTTCTAAGATTGTCCTGAATATAGCTCCATAAATCTCCCCAGCTTTCCTGTCCCTGTTGGGGAGGGGAAAGAACAGTCTTGGTGTCCTACTGAAAGCTGAACATTCACTTTTTCTCCAGAATTGTCCTAGTTTTAGCTCAGATTGTCTTTGAGCTCCAGCCTCCATGCCTGTGCTTGAGGAAAAGCATCATCACAACGTGATGCTGCCCCAACATGCGCCACCATGGGAATGGTGTGTTTAGGTCGATGTGCAGAGTTTGTTTCTGCCACACAGCGTTTTACATCTAGGCCAAAAAGTTTTTGGCTCCTCTGACCAGAGCACCTTCTTCCACATACAGTATTTGAATAGATTTGAATGTACTTTATTAATCCCAGAGGGAAAGTCACAGAGGACCTGCTGGACACTGTGAAGAAATTAAAAGTGTCTCTAATTTATTTTAGAATACCGGCAGCTGTGGTTGCCTATGCAAATTATGGTAACACTTTATTTGTAGGGCTGTGCATGTTTCTGACACAACACCATCATAAACATGACATAACACCTCTTAAGAACATGAAGGAGTCTTCATACATCCTCATGACTGCTGGCATGAAGTGTGATTTGGTAAATAATGACCTTTTAAGGGCAAAGTTGCACTAAAAGTCCATCAAAAGTGTCAACTGTGCATTTAAAGTGTCATTATTTACTGAATGACACTTCATAGTCGTAAATGTTCATGACAGGCGTTGTGTCAGTCTTGCGCACACCTCTTAAAATAAAGTGTGACCCAAATTACTTTAGCTGAAAAAAAGCAACATTTTTATGCCCCACTTGTTTAGCAGGAAACAGTTCATTAAAATAAACGGTTAATTATAAAAACAGAAATATAGTCGTGGTCTACTGGACTCCAGAAAGAGTCTACAGATGTCTAAAAGGGCAAGAAAGAGCCTGAGTAAGAGCAGCAACATTAATACTGTTCAAAACATGTTTTTCTTGATTGTAATAGTGTCTCAAAGGGAACACTTAAGAAGTAAAAAAAATCCCCAAAAAACCTCTCAAGTCATCCTTCCAAACTGTCATGAAACACACACCATATCTAAAAAAAAAAAAAAAACTACCAGCAGGCCTAAAAGCAAACATTAAATCACAAGAAAACAGAACTTTTTTTTTTTTTTTTAGATTTGCACCAAGACCAAACGGTGGTCCTGAGCTAAAGAATAATTTATTGCCGCATGGCAACACAAACGTCTCCTGTCTCCATTCAGGTGTTGAAAACCCTCAGACTGATACAGAAACATTCAGTCTGGAGCTGGTGGTTGTGGCCACTGCTGTTAGAACACTAAAGGGATTACTTTCAGAGAACCTATAATCTATCTGGCAACCAGGAGTGTAGGGGGGTGTGTGTGTGTGAGAGTGTGCAAACGTTTGTTTGTGTGGAGTCCAGCAGCAGCAGCAGCAGCAGCAGCGGGAGCAGCAAGCCAGCAATGAAATCAGTGAAATCAGACTGTCTGCTGCTCCTTCTACTGTAATTTTCCCTAAATAGCAGTGATGTCATGTTCAGCAGCGAGCGCTGCTGGCGGCTGTGGGCAGCCGTGATCTGCCGCATCCAGGCCGTGTTTGTCTAGTAACACTAAGCTGTAGGGTCTGCTGGTGGAGGGCCAGGCATGAGGCCA